>NC_138769.1:147070768-147210768 GCF_965119305.1 Pelophylax lessonae | reverse complement strand
TATATATATATATATATATATATATATATATATATATATATATATATATATATATATATATATATCTCTATCGCTCATTGACAGACGTAGTCTTCTTGATTCTCAAGAGCTGGGTTATGTTGTCTCCGCAGGAGTAGGACTAGGCAGAAAGACAAAACGTTCTGGCTCCACCTTAGGGGCAGTCCCTGAGGGTATATCCTCCCTCTCTCTGCTACAGGGAATCAGTTTTTTTCTGTCTAGTCAGGAGTAAGGACCTAAGTTCCTTGCTGGGATCTTTTGGTCCTGGCAAGACTTTTTTCTTTAGAAAAAGACATTTTTTAGGTAGTTTTTCTCCAGTGTTTTTCCTGTGAGATCTTCAAGCAAAAATGCCGGACTGGGCGACACTTGTGGTCACCCCAGCCGGCCTACGAGCGCTTGCAGACCATGGCATTGCGCTTGGTTGGCCGCGACACATTCAAGTAAGTATGCGGGGCCGGGCGACGGGCTGGATGTTGAGATCCAGTGGTCACCCCGGTTTCTGCCTACGAGCGCGTGCAGACCAGAGCTCCGCGCTGGGTCGGCCGCGACGGAGTCCCAGTGGAGGGACTGACCTTGCGAGTTAAAAGTCTCGCTTGGACGCCAGGAACCAGAGAGTCGAGGCGTCCGGAGTGGTCCACAACCCCCCACCCCGGTGGAGAGGGTATTGTGAAGAGAGGGTGCCTGTCGGTTTGGTATGGTGAGTAAACGTTCCCTTTTTTCTTTCCTCGTTATGAGGCAGTATGAATTATGGGCCCCTCCATATATGGTCAGTATATATCTGATACTAATAAGTCCCCCTTGTAATACAGCATGTGTTTGTGGGAAGTGGACTTGGTTTGAGAGCTAACACTCTACCCAGCAGACTGTAACATTACAGCAGACATAGGAGGTATAATCCTACCTTATTTGTAGTGTATCTCCTGTAGATCCATATATCGCCTCTTAGCAGAGATGCAGGTGGATGTGCTGGGAAAACGATTTCGGCGGTCCGCCGCCATTTTGCCGTAGACCAAGTGCATGTATGTCCTCAGGTCACGCCGGCCGCCATGTTTTTGGAGTCTTATGTCTCTTCTATGGGGGCGGCCATGTTTCGTGAGCCCAGCTACCTCGTGGAGAGCTGGGAACGCCGGAAGGCGTACACAGGGGGCGGAGCCACGTCCTTCTACCCGGGAAAAAGCAACAGCTCCTTCCAGTCTGTAAAAGACAGACGCTGACTGCAGTTGGTTGGAAACTTCACTGCATCGGTTGGTGAGCCTTGGGGGGTCCCTCTCTCTCTCTGTGGGATCGAGAAGCAGGTACTCTGAGGGGCGCTATTGCGCTAGGGGGAGACACACAAAAAAAAAAAAAAAAAAAAGAAAAAGTTTTTTTGTTTTTGCTGGCAAAGGTGTCCTGAATTAACATGGACCCTGCCACTCATGTATCTCCTCCGGATCCCCTCGTGGGGTCTGCAGGATCCTCCAGCACCCCACTGACAGGATGTTTCGGCATCAGCCATAGCCCGAGAGGAAGCGTTGGTAAACGCACTCATTGTATCTGTTCAAGAAACCTTAAGATTACAGGGTATTCCATCGGAAATAGCTGAAACTGAAATCCCTTTTGGGACTAAAAAACGCATCAAAGTGGCGAAGGTTTTTCCATTGCCCAAATGTTTTGGCAATCCAATCGAAGAAGAATGGCGTCTGCCAAAGCGCACTTTTACTATTTCTAAACGCATTAACAGGCGTTATCCGTTTGAGGAAACCCTCATTAAGAAATGGACAGAACCACCTGTGGTGGATTCACCAATTGCTAGATTGAATAAAGCCACGGTTATTCCTCTAGAAGACGCTCCGTCTTTTAAAGATCCAGTGGATCGCAAGATAGAAGCTATGTCTCGCACCATGTTTTCCTTGATTGGATCAGCTTTCAGACCTATAATAGCTATTGGTCTGGTTTCGCAGGCTGTAACTGAATGGACCAAGTGGTTACGCCGGGACTTAGAAGAGGTCCCTCAGGCGGTATCAGATTTGTTGGAACAAATGATACAGGGGTTACAGTTTGTATGTGATGCGGCGTTAGACGCCACTCCATTATTGGCGCGAGCATCAGTCTCAGCAGTGGTTCTCAGGCGTACACTGTGGCTAAAAGGTTGGTTAGCCGACCAAGGTTCCAAAAAAGCATTGGCTAATATCCCCTTTTTAGGAGAGCGTCTATTTGGAGCCAACTTGGATGAGATCATTAGGATCTCACGGGTGGAAAGAGCACCCTTTTACCGCAAAATTTTAAAGGTAAAGGAACTCGTCAAAGACGAGGGCCTTCTTTTTCTGCTCACAAGAGGTTTTTTCGTCCCGCGGGTGAAAAAATTAAGTCCTCCAAAGCTCCTGCAGGAGGCGTCAGGGGTCGTTGGTCGGGCAAGCAAAAGCCCGCCCCCTCCAGACCTGAAGATAAACCGTCCAAAGCCTGAAGGTGCGCCCCCACCCATAACTGGGGTGGGGGGACGTCTTCGCCGGTTCCCGGATCCATGGCTTTCCAGAATCCCGGACAGATGGGTTTGCGAAGTCATAAGGTCAGGGTACAAGATCGAGTTTCGATCTCTCCCACCGGCGCGATTCTTCCCTTCCAATATCCGACTATCCCCGGATCGTTTAGAAGATCTGCGGAGAGCAGTCACAGATTTACTACAACAAGGAGTTGTAGTCCACGTTCCTTGGACAGAACGGTTTCAAGGGTTTTATTCAAACCTATTTACAATACCCAGGAAAGAGGGCAAAGTGCGTCCAATTCTGGACTTAAGGGCACTCAATTCTTTTGTCAACATAAGAAGATTCAGAATGGAGTCCATTCGCACAGTAGCAGCCTTCCTGCATCCAGGGGATGTCCTAGCGTCCATAGACATCAAGGACGCATATCTTCACATTCCCATTTTCGCAGGACATCAGCGGTTTCTACGCTTTTCCGTAGAAGAGAACCACTATCAGTTTGTGGCGTTACCTTTCGGTCTCGCCACGGCTCCGCGGGTCTTCACGAAGGTGTTGGCCCCAATGTTGGCACTTCTGCGCCAAAGAGGCATATCGATCCTTGGTTACCTAGACGATCTTCTGCTTCATGCAGAGTCTCCTCAGACCTTGCTACAAAACATAGAAATTACTATGATTTCTTTACAGGAATTCGGGTGGCTGGTGAACCAGCAAAAGTCATTTCTGGTTCCCACCCAGAGGCTCGAATATCTGGGTCTAATTCTAGACACAGTCAGGACAAGAATTTTTCTTCCGGTAGGGAAACTCCGAAAGATTCAATCAGCAGTCCAGTTGTTACTGTCCAACAGCTGGTCTTCCCTTCGGACTTGCATGAGGGTTCTGGGGTTGATGGTGGCTTCGTTCGAAGCAGTCCCATTTGCCCAGTCCCATACCCGAATTCTTCAGCAAGAGATTCTTCTCAGATGGAATCGGAATCCGGAATCCCTGGACAATCAGATCCGATTGAGCAAACAGACCAGAGAGTCTCTGGTCTGGTGGCTTCGGTCTCCGATGCTCAGCCAGGGAAAGTCATTTCTGCCAATATATTGGACGATAGTGACCACGGATGCCAGTCTATCCGGATGGGGAGGAATTCTCGGTCAGTTATCTGTCCAGGGACTTTGGTCCCCGGAAGAATCCAGCTTGCCGATAAATGTATTGGAACTGAGAGCGATCAGACTTTGTCTGATTCACTGGACCGAGCAGATCCAGGGCAGCCCGGTTCGGATCCAGTTGGACAACGCCACGGCCGTGGCTTATGTCAATCACCAGGGGGGCACCAAGAGTGTCCGAGCGGCCAAAGAAGTGGCTTGCATTCTTCGCTGGGCGGAACGATTTGTTCCAGCTATCTCTGCGGTGTTCATTCCGGGGGTGGAAAATTGGCAGGCAGATTAACTCAGCCGTCAGACTCCGGATCAGGGGGAATGGTCCCTCCATCCAGAAGTTTTCCACCAGTTGTGCCTACGGTGGGGCACCCCGGATGTGGATCTGTTGGCATCACGATTCAACAGGAAAGTTCAGAGATTCGTGGCTCGCTCCCGCGATCCTCTAGCAGAAACCGCAGACGCACTGATCGCCCCGTGGGGGCAATACCAGCTAATGTATGCCTTCCCTCCTCTCACGTTACTGCCAAGACTTCTTCGCAGGATAGAGGAGGAAGGAATTCCAGTAATTCTGGTAGCTCCGGACTGGCCTCGTCGAGCTTGGTACGCCGACGTGGTCAGACTGGTGGCGGACGTCCCGTGGAGACTTCCTCTCAGGGAGGACCTACTGTCTCAGGGACCGATCTTCCATTCTGCTTTACGATCGCTGGCTTTAACGGCCTGGCTATTGAGACCCAGGTGCTGAAGGACAAAGGTTTGTCAGCTTCAGTTATTCCTACTCTAGTTGAAGCAAGGAAAGCGACTTCCAGAAAGATTTATCATCGCACATGGAAGTCCTACATTGCATGGTGTGAACCTTTGGGGTTCCGTCCTCGGTCTTATTCGATTAGTCGAATATTAGCTTTTCTGCAACAAGGGGTTGAGCAGAAACTGGCCTTGAGTACTATCAAGGGTCAGGTCTCAGCATTAGCTATCTTCTTTCAGAAGCCTTTGGCTACTCATTCCTTGGTGCGGAATTTCATCCAGGGGGTGCGACATCTGGCTCCGCCAGTGCACGCGCCGTTACCCCCCTGGGATCTTAATTTAGTGTTGTCGGTTCTTCAGAAACCTCCCTTTGAAGATATTAGGGAGATTCCTCTACCTACGTTGTCCCAGAAGGTGGCCTTCTTGGTGGCTATTACTTCTGCACGCAGGGTGTCAGAACTGGCCGCATTATCTTGTCGTTCACCATATCTGGTGGTTCATAGAGATAAGGTGGTTCTTCGTCCGAATCCATCCTTCCTACCAAAAGTGGTTTCAGAATTTCATCTGAATGAAGAAATTGTTACCTTCCCTGTGTCCTAAGCCCAGTCATCCTCGGGAGTTTGCTTTACACTCCTTGGATGTGGTCCGGGCGATCAGGGTATACTTGAAAACGACAGACTCGTTTCGCAAGACGGATTCACTTTTTGTGATCCCAGATGGACCCAAAAAGGGGTTGCCTGCATCTGCCGCGACCATTTCCAGATGGATCAGACAGACGGTAGTACAGGCTTATTCTATTAAGGGTCGGGAGCCCCCGTTCCCTGTTAAGGCGCACTCCACTCGGGCACTTAGTGCGTCATGGGCCTTTCGCCATCAGGCGTCAGTGGTCCAGGTGTGCAAGGCGGCTACCTGGTCGTCGGTGCATACCTTTACAAAACATTATAAAGTTGATGTAATGGCATCGTCTGATGCCTCGTTTGGCCGCAAGGTTTTGCAGGCCGCAATTTGAGGAGACCAGTGGTCTACCTCGAGGGTTTTTTCCGTTGGAAATTTTTCTTTTAGTCTCATTCTTTGTTTATAATGAGCCTTTAAAACTTCTAGTTTGGCACCGGTTGGGCCTTCTAGATTGGATTTGATTTTGTCAATCCCACCCCTCATTTGTGGCACTGCTTCTGGATGTCCCAGCTCTTGAGAATCAAGAAGACTACGTCTGTCAATGAGCGATAGAGAAAAATGGATTTTTGTAAGATCTTACCGTAAAATCCTTTTCTCTTAAGCTCATTGACAGACGTAGTACCCGCCCCTCTATCATTGAGTTGGGTTGGGTTAAATTCTCTGTTACTGCTTTAGAACAGAACTGATTCCCTGTAGCAGAGAGAGGGAGGATATTCCCTCAGGGACTGCCCCTAAGGTGGAGCCAGAACGTTTTGTCTTTCTGCCTAGTCCTACTCCTGCGGAGACAACATAACCCAGCTCTTGAGAATCAAGAAGACTACGTCTGTCAATGAGCTTAAGAGAAAAGGATTTTACGGTAAGATCTTACAAAAATCCATATATATATATATATATATATATATATATATATATATATATATATATATATATATATATATATATATATATATATATACAGAAAATATACAAGAGTGAAGATACATTTACATCTGCATGGACTGCTTTCCCATCTTTTTTGTTACATATTTTAGGGTTTAGCGCCACATTTAGTGTTATATATATATATATATATATATATATATATATATATATATATATATATATATATATATATATACACAGAGATGTATAGTAACTAAGTAGAACTACTTCACTACTGTACTTAAGTACCGAAAGGCGGTATCTGTACTTTCCTAGAGTAGAATTTTTTTTCTCCTACTTCCACTTTTACTTCTACATTTTTTCAATGATTTCAATACTTCTACTCCGATATTTTTTTGTTTTTGTTCTGCATAGTTACCCGTTACAATTATGAAAATTACCACTGCTAGAACAGTAGATGGCAGGTTTCATGAAGCTCAAAACATGTGTATTATCAGCGCATACGAAAATAAATGCTACTGTATGTATAAATAAAAGCTGCATTTGAAATGATAATAAACAATATGATGTTCAAACTTTTGACTTCTTTCTTTAATAACTACATAACACAGTACTTGTACTTCTACTTTCAGTACTTGAGTAGCAAAATTTAAAAAAAAAAACTATTTGCAATACTTGAGTACAAAAAATGTTGAAAACTTTAGTACTTCTACTCAAGTCACTTTTTGATCAAGCACTTCCACTTCTACTCAAATCACTTTTTGATGGAGCACTTGTACTGTTACTCAAGTATGGGTTTCGAGTACTTTATACAACTCTGTGTGTGTGTGTGTGTGTATGTATATATATATATATATGTGTGTATGTATGTGTATATATATACTGACAAAAGTGAGTACACCCCTCATTTTTTTTAAAATATTTTATTATATCTTTTCATGTGACAACACTAAAGAAATGACATTTTGCTACAATGTAAAGTAGTGAGTGTACAGCTTGTATAACAGTGTACATTTGCTGTCCCCTCAAAATAACTCAACACAGCCATTAATGTCTAAACTGCTGGCAACAAAAATGAGTACACCCCCTAAGTGAAAATGTCCACGTTGGGCCCAAAGTGTAATTTTTGTGTGGCCACCATTATTTTGCAGCACTGCCTTTAACCCTTTTGGGCATGAAGTTCACCAGAGCTTCACAGGTTGCCACTGGAGTCCTTTTTCACTCCTCCATGATGACATCACAGAGCTGGTGGAAGTTAGACCCGGGCGGGTCTCGGCTGCATCGGTTGTCATTACAAGACAGCCGACCGCCGCCTATGAACGTCGGTACCGGGGAGATGCCTCTAGCTGCAGGCATCACTCCGGTACAAGCACTTTTCAAAATATTGGCCACCTTGGGGGCTGATTACGATTTATTAGGGAAAGTGCATTTCGCCCCCGATAATCGGTCAATCTCTAATAATATTAAAAAAGAATAGCGCGCAAATGCAAAAGAAATAACTACCAAATCTGAAGACAATCCATAAATAAAAATGGGGGTTTGGTCCCACCATATGGCCATATCGTGCTCAAGCCCACTACTGCGTCAAAGTACCCCATTGGGCATGAAGTTCACCAGAGCTTCACAGGTTGCCACTGGAGTCCTCTTTCACTCCTCCATGATGACATCACAGAGCTGGTGGAAGTTAGACCCGGGCGGGTCTCTGCTGCATCGGTTGTCATTACAAGACAGCCGACCGCCGCCTATGAACGTCGGTACCGGGGAGATGCCTCTAGCTGCAGGCATCACTCCGGTACAAGCACTTTTCAAAATATTGGCCACCTTGGGGGCTGATTACGATTTATTAGGGAAAGTGCATTTCGCCCCCGATAATCGGTCAATCTCTAATTTTAAATTTAAAGGAAAAAAAATATATATATATGTGTGTGTGTGTGTGTGTGTGTGTGTGTGTGTGTGTGTGTGTGTGTGTGTGTATATATATATATATATATATATATATATATATATATATATGTATGTATGTGTGTGTGTGTATATATATATATATATATATATATATATATATATATATATATATATATATATATATATATATATATATATATATATATATATATATATATATATATATATATATGAAGCTGTTATAGCTGCAAAGGGTGGACCAGCTCATTATTGAACACTACGGACGAAGACTGGAATGCCATTAAATTTCATTTGCATGTAAAGGCAGGCGTCCCAATACTTTTTGGTAATATAGTGTATTTTTAAGGGGCTACCTACATATTTCCTGAAACGGGTCATAGCATTTTGGTCATTAACAGTATAGTATTGGGGAAAAAAGGGCCATATTACTATCTGAAAGGATTCGTCTGCACAAGTGTAACTTATCAACTGGAGGACAGATAGGCCTATTTCAGGTTAAATCCCAAAACTTACTGAGGGTCCCAAATCAGTGATACGGTCACATGTTGCCCAAAGAACACCTGTTTGACATATCCGATCTAAAGTTTCCTCTAGACATGAAATGCTTGTTGGATATTCTGGAACAATGCAAGCTTCATGAACTGGTATTTCTGATTCATCATAGAACTACCAAGCTGGACCAACTACCGGCTTGGTCTGTTTTTTTTTTTTTTTAAATCATCCGAAGTACTATCTGCCCACTTTACTTCATGCTACAGATGCACATGTGTGAAGCTTGTTTTACTGTTGTCAGTATGCATGTATGTCCAGTTTTAAAAGATTTCTATGCTGGTCATTGACCTGAGATTCCAATGGGTTTTTGATTGTCCACCAGCATTTTGCATCATGGGTATAGGATGTGCAAACAAACATTGAGTGATTGAGTTGTTTTTTGGGGCATTTATTAGCAAATTTAGATCCGAAGCTGCATACCTTTTTGTTGCACTTGTTCTGTGATAGGGCACCTTGATTGATGCTACCACGGAACTTCACCTTATCGGAGGTTCCGCTTTATGTCCTTATCCTCCCCCTATTTACCTGAAATGTCAACCAGTAAACTGTGTTTACTATGTGTCAGTTTGTGAATAAAACTGTTTCATCTTCTGAATGAATAGGAATCTATGCAGACATATCCATTCTTCTACAGTTCAGCTCAGGCTGCAGAGAAAGGGACAGTATACAGCCCCTTTCTCGGTTTCAAAAAGACATTCGAGGTCTGTTTAGAACCCTGATGTCTCTCCAAGCCGCCCCCCACTGAAAAAAAAAATGTAAAAAAATATAAAAATAGAAAAAGTTGCAAAATTGGTCTATTCACCTGAGTTTAGAAGTGGAGCGCAGAGCCTGGCAGAAAAATGGTTGAAGTTGCTGCTGAAGCTTTCATCCTCCTCCTCCATTTTTTAGTCATTGGTTTGTTTGGATTTACTGATTGATTAAAATGTTGCCTGTTCCAGTATCTGTATGGCCTCATGCTCACTGACGTAATAAAATACTCCTATGTATGCTCAATTTGTCCGCTACATGCTGACATAAAAATCCGGCTAAAAAAGGCGATTAATTACATGCGTGTATGGTGTTTAGAAGCACATGTTCGTAAACATATTCTTATGACTAGAATATTCATTCAGCATGAGAAGAGAGAGGGCCCGGGGACAAACCGCTGCTACCTGTCTGAATGGATACAGGGAGCTGCGGCTCGACTCGGGTGCCCCATAGCTTTCTGTGGGGGTACTTAACAGGTGGGAGGGGCCAGGAGCTCCAGCCAGGGACCCGAGGAGAATCCGGGCTGCTCTGTGCAAAATCACTGCACAGAGCAGGCAAGTATAGCATGTTTGTTATTTTAACCTAAACTTTACAATCATTTTTTAAGGCTCAATTATTGCACGTGTTACAAGAAATCTATGGTCACAGCAAACCTTTTCATTTTAGAACCTTTTCACTATAAAGGCAATCCAACAGTAGTTGGTTTTGACAATTCAATGCTTTTTTTTAGTGCCATCGTCTACATGCAGAAATGGAAGCAACAATGTAAATGAAACATTGTGTGTTTTTAGTATCCATCACTGTAATATCATTCAGATTAATAGGAGATTGCTACAAATAATTGAATTACAATGTGAACATTTAGACCATAAGGCCTCATGCACACTGGACATTTTTACAGCGGCTGTTTTTGGCATCAGAATTTTTTTTCTGCTGCCAGTAAACGCCCCAGAATAGTTCCTATGTGTCCATGCCCACAGGCTTTCATCAGCAGTTTTTGGCAGGGGCGTTTTCTGGTTGGAAAAAAACCCAGAACTAGTGGGTTTTAAGAGACTGTAAGCGCTCTAATGCTGATAAAAGCTTAAAAACGCAGCTATTTGGCTTTTTATCAACTTTTTTGAGCCATAAGCCTTTGTGGGAGCAATGTTTTGTTTAAAAAAAAAAAAAAAAAAAAAAAAAAAAAAGGTTCCGCTGAAAAACTTCTACAGCTTTCTACTGACTGTTTGATAACGTCCAGTGTGCATGAGGCCTAACTGCGCTTAACCACTTCAATACCGGGCACTTTCACCCCCTTCCTGCCCAGGCCAATTTTCCCCTTTTTAGCGCTGTTGCATTTTGAATGACAATTGCGCGGTCATGCAACACTGTACCTACACCAAATTTGTCATTTCCCCCCCCACAAATAGAGCTTTCTTTTGGGGGTATTTGATCACCTCTGGGTTTTTTCCTTTTTGCTAAACAAATAAAGACCGAAAAGTTTGAAAAAAAAAAAAAATTTATTTGTTTGTTTATACAATTTTGTAAATAAGTTTTTTTTTTTTTTTCCCTGCACTGATGGGGTGGCATTGATATGTGGCACTGATATGCAGCATTGGTGGGCACTGATAGGCGGCACTGGGCACTGATGGGCGGCACTGGTGGGCAATAATGGGCACTGGTGGGCGACACTGATAGATGGCAATGATGGGCACTGATGGGGAGGGCAATGGGGGGCACCCTGAGCCCTGATTGCTATCCCTGGTGGCCATAGTGGCCATCCTTGGGGTCATAGGTGGGCATCCCTGGGGTCATGGGTGGGCATCCCTGGTGGTTCTAGTGGCACCCCCCCCCCCCCGGAGGGTCTGCACTGGTAATCAATGATCTGATTACCAGTGCCGACCCCCCCCCCCCACCCCTGTCAGGGGAGCCGCCGATCGGCGCTCCTTTTACTCGTGCCTGTCAGGCACGAACTAAGGAAAGCCGATCAACGACTCTTCCTGTTTACTATGTGACCAGCCGTGATTGGACACGGACTCGGCTGGTCACATGGTAAAGAGCCTACGTCAGTAGACTCTTTACCGAGATTGGAGATGCAGGGAGTCAGACTAACTCCTCGCATCACCGATCGCCCCCGGGGGGGTGCGCAGAGCTGTATTATCCTGCCGCCGTCATATGACGTCCGGTCAGGATAATACAACCACATTCCCGCCGTCATTTCCCTATAGGGCGGGCGGGAAGTGGTTAAACTTCTCTACAGGCGGTCCCCGGGTTACAAACAAAATGGAGTCTCTGTAGGTTTGTTCTGTCTAGTAAAGCCCTGTACACACGTACCGATCGGCCGTCTTTTGTCCCCGGGCTGTCGTGTCCACTGAAAAGTGCAAAAGACTGCACACTAATTTTGTCCGCCGACTGCAGAAGTGATGTCATGTGATGGTTAACTTTCCCTGTGTTTTTTCTTTTCTGAGCATGCCCAGTCTTGCAAATCTGCTGTCTGTCGGCCGAATTCTGTACTGACTGGTGAACAATCGGCCGTTCTGGTGTCGGCATACAAAAAATTTAATGCTTGCACGACAGATTCTGTTCGGCCGAAAGTGCGCTGTCGGAAGCATCATACTAACAAGCCGAAAATCGGCCGATCGGTCGTCGACCGAATCTTTTCGGCTGACAATCTGCACGTGTGTACGGGCCTTTAGTCAGAACAATAATAATTTTTAAGTTTTTTTGGATAGCATAGGGAAGGAATAACACCCCTGTACCATTTGTTTTGCTGTCTGTACCCCCGTTCAGAAGATTTCACCTCACTTTCTGTCCCTGTGACAACTGGATTTTGAAAACTTTAGGTTGCGGAGGAAACAAGGATTAGTGACTAAGTAGAACTACTTCACTTACTGTACTTAAGTACCGAAAGGCGGTATCTGTACTTTCCTGGAGTAGAATTTTTTTCTCCTACTTCCACTTTTACTTCACTACATTTTTTCAATGATTCAATACTTCTACTCCAATATTTTTTTTTTGTGCTGCATAGTTACTCGTTACTATTATAAAAATTACCACTGCCAGAACAGTAGATGGCAGGTTTCATGAAGCTCAAAACATGTGTATTATCAGCGCATACGAAAATAAATGCTACTGTATGTATAAAAAAAAGCTGCATTTTAAATAATAAAAAACAATATGATGTTCAAACTTTTGACTTTTCTTTAACTACACACACACATAACACAGTACTTGTACTTTTACTTTCAGTACTTGAGTAGCAATTTTTTTTCAAAACTACTGGTACTTTTACTTTCAGTACTTGAGTAGCAAGATTTTTAAAAAAACTACTTGCAATACTTAAGTACAAAAAATTTTGACTACTTTAGTACTTCTATTCAAGTAATTTTTTGATAGAGCACTTCCACTTCTACTCAAGTCATTTTTTGATCGAGCACTTGTACTTTTACTAAAGTATGGGTTTCGAGTACTTTATACAACTCTGGGGATAAAGCTTCAGTGGAGACACCTTTTTCCCATGAGAACTCTCACAGGAGTGAATTTCCCTTCCTGTTTGTCCCTGTTAAGTAGGAGTCGTTTGTAAGTTGGGTGTTTGTAACCCGGGGACCGCCTGTACTTAGAAAATCAGCAAAACCTGTAACTTGACCCGGCTTCCAAGTACTGTATGTACAGAATCACAACAGTACAACTATGAATAGTCTTGGGGTTGTTCACACGGAGCCAATCTGTGAGCAGAGACGCTGATTTACTGGCTTACAAGTGACTGAAGGTACTTAGTGCTTCTAGAGCTTATGAGGTGATAGTAAAATTCACAATGTTCAGATTTAAAAAATCAGCTTTTCTGATTGATTACACAACTATTTGGCTTTGTCCACAGCTTTATAAATAGCTGACAGAACAGCTGGTGACCTCCAGTGCATGGGATGTGCCTGAGTTTCCTGTTGCTTTGTATTCAAGCGCTTGCAAATACAGCGTAGGGATGCTCAAAAAATTTGTGGGACCAGGTTAGCATTCTTAGCTCCTTTCTTTTCAATCCATCTATTACTACAAAAAACATGTTTGAAGCAAAAACGTACCTCAATGTATTCATCCACCCCTACCCTGGGTAATGCCTGGCACCTTTGCGCTGACAGAATGCAAATATGCAGCTTCTGCTTCAAGGGGTTATACCGGGAGGGTTGCCTGCAGCTAGAGGCATCACCCTGGTACCAGATCGTTTGCTTTCTTGCAATAACAACCAATGCGGCTAAGGAGCTGCTTGATTGTTATTACAAGAGACCATAGCAACCGGCTGGCCGGAGACCTGAACAAAGCCAGATTCGGCTTTTATCGGGTCTCTGATGTAAAAACCTGAAAGCGATGTCATGACTTCACTTCTGTTTACTAGAGCCTTAAAGGCGCCAGATTTAAAAAAAAAAAAAAAAAAAAATGGCATTCAGAACAGCCAACCTTGGCGTTTTTGAATGCTTTTACATGCATTTAGGTGCAAAGGAGCGCAAATATCCCTCCATAAAGAGTACCTGACCCTGCCTATTGGGGTCACAAGTAGGGCTGGGCGATTTTGCCTAAAAAAAAAAAATCTTCGATTTTTTTAAAGAAAAATGTGAGTTTCGATTTCGATTTTTCGATTTTTTTTTTTTTCCAATGCACTTAAAAAATGACTGCAGACATCAGATATAGTGTCAAAAGTGCAACTTTATTGCTATTTTAACTACTCAAGAGTTAAAATGCATAGAATCCCAAAACAAAAAGTACACGCTGTCATGTTGTTAATTTTTTGACTGTGTTGTTCTTTTAATAGACTAGACATTAGACAGTAAAAAGATGCGGGGGCTGGCTCATATCGCGCTGAGTGGGGAGGGAGGAGAGCTCACTGTGTGGAGGGAGGACTGAGGAGAAGGAGAAGCGCTGCGGCTGTATGTGTGTGTCTGACGGACCACCGCCGCGCCTGGATAAGACGTCACCTGGGGGCGGTGCGTCTGTACAGGGGCTGCGCTGTGATAGGTACAGTCAGAGAACTCCCCAGTAACCGGCCACCTTTTTTAGTTTGAAACGATTTTTTTCTACAATTGTTTTTTTTTTCTGCTTTTTTTTCCGCCTGCCCCCGCGTAACTACACACACCTGGGCTCAGCCAGCTTTTTTAGTTTGAAAAATTATTTTTTTTTCAAACGATTTTTTTCTACAATTGTTTTTTTTTTCTGCTTTTTTTTCCGCCTGCCCCCGCGTAACTACACACACCTGGGCTCAGCCAGCTTTTTTAGTTTGAAAAATTATTTTTTTTTCAAACGAGTTTTTTCTACAATTGTTTTTTTTTCCTGCTTTTTTCCACCTAAGTGACTGAAGGTACTTAGTGCTTCTAGAGCTTATGAGGTGATAGTAAAATTCACAATGTTCAGATTTAAAAAATCAGCTTTTCTGATTGATTACACAACTATTTGGCTTTGTCCACAGCTTTATAAATAGCTGACAGAACAGCTGGTGACCTCCAGTGCATGGGATGTGCCTGAGTTTCCTGTTGCTTTGTATTCAAGCGCTTGCAAATACAGCGTAGGGATGCTCAAAAAATTTGTGGGACCAGGTTAGCATTCTTAGCTCCTTTCTTTTCAATCCATCTATTACTACAAAAAACATGTTTGAAGCAAAAACGTACCTCAATGTATTCATCCACCCCTACCCTGGGTAATGCCTGGCACCTTTGCGCTGACAGAATGCAAATATGCAGCTTCTGCTTCAAGGGGTTATACCGGGAGGGTTGCCTGCAGCTAGAGGCATCACCCTGGTACCAGATCGTTTGCTTTCTTGCAATAACAACCAATGCGGCTAAGGAGCTGCTTGATTGTTATTACAAGAGACCATAGCAACCGGCTGGCCGGAGACCTGAACAAAGCCAGATTCGGCTTTTATCGGGTCTCTGATGTAAAAACCTGAAAGCGATGTCATGACTTCACTTCTGTTTACTAGAGCCTTAAAGGCGCCAGATTTAAAAAAAAAAAAAAAAAAAAATGGCATTCAGAACAGCCAACCTTGGCGTTTTTGAATGCTTTTACATGCATTTAGGTGCAAAGGAGCGCAAATATCCCTCCATAAAGAGTACCTGACCCTGCCTATTAGGGTCACAAGTAGGGCTGGGCGATTTTGCCTAAAAAAAAAAAATCTTCGATTTTTTTAAAGAAAAATGTGAGTTTCGATTTCGATTTTTCGATTTTTTTTTTTTTTTTTTTTTTCCAATGCACTTAAAAAATGACTGCAGACATCAGATATAGTGTCAAAAGTGCAACTTTATTGCTATTTTAACTACTCAAGAGTTAAAATGCATAGAATCCCAAAACAAAAAGTACACGCTGTCATGTTGTTAATTTTTTGACTGTGTTGTTCTTTTAATAGACTAGACATTAGACAGTAAAAAGATGCGGGGGCTGGCTCATATCGCGCTGAGTGGGGAGGGAGGAGAGCTCACTGTGTGGAGGGAGGACTGAGGAGAAGGAGAAGCGCTGCGGCTGTATGTGTGTGTCTGACGGACCACCGCCGCGCCTGGATAAGACGTCACCTGGGGGCGGTGCGTCTGTACAGGGGCTGCGCTGTGATAGGTACAGTCAGAGAACTCCCCAGTAACCGGCCACCTTTTTTAGTTTGAAACGATTTTTTTCTACAATTGTTTTTTTTTTCTGCTTTTTTTTCCGCCTGCCCCCGCGTAACTACACACACCTGGGCTCAGCCAGCTTTTTTAGTTTGAAAAATTATTTTTTTTTCAAACGATTTTTTTCTACAATTGTTTTTTTTTTCTGCTTTTTTTTCCGCCTGCCCCCGCGTAACTACACACACCTGGGCTCAGCCAGCTTTTTTAGTTTGAAAAATTATTTTTTTTTCAAACGAGTTTTTTCTACAATTGTTTTTTTTTCCTGCTTTTTTCCACCTTTTTCCGCCTGCCCCCGCGTAACTACACACACCTGGGCTCAGCCAGCTACTAGTCCGCTGCACAGGAACCGAACTCTCCCCAGTAACGGACCACCGCCGCCGCGCCGCGCCTGGATGTGACGTCAGCTGCGGGCGGTGCGTAATTTTCAGATTATTTTTAAGTGAAAATTCTTGAGACATACAAGGGGTGCCATTGCAGACCTCTTTTTGGAAATGCTATTTGCTGTTCCAGTGATTTTAGTATGTTGTGTCACTGACCCAGAACTAGAATACAGAGCGCTGCAGAACTAGCTGCGGCGCGCTGTGATAGGTACACAGAGAACTCCCCGGCCTGGATGTGACGTCAGCTGCCGGGAGAGGAAGGGGGCGGTGCGTCTGTACAGGCCAGGGGCTGTGATAGGATAGGTACCTATCCTATCACAGCCCCTGGCCTGTACAGACGCACCGCCCCCTTCCTCTCCCGGCAGCTGACGTCACATCCAGGCCGGGGAGTTCTCTGTGTACCTATCACAGCGCGCCGCAGCCCCTGTACAGACGCACCGCCCGCAGCTGACGTCACATCCAGGCGCGGCGGCGGTGGTCCGATACTGCGGAGAGTTCGGTTCCTGTGCGGCGGACTAGTAGCTGGCTGAGTCCAGGTGTGTGTAGTTTACGCGGAAAAAGGAGGAAAAAAACAATTGTATAAAAAACTCGCGTTTTAAAAAAAAAAAATAGTTTCAAACTAAAAAATCGATCGATTAAATCGATTTTATCGCCCAGCCCTAGTCACAAGGGATGTTTACATTCCTTGTGACCGCAATAAAAGTGATCAAATTTTTTTATTTTTTTTTCAAAGGGACAGTGTAAAAATAAAATAAAATAAAAATGTAAAGCACCCCGTTCCCTCTCTGCTTGCGCGCAGAAGCAAACGCATACGCAAGGCTCACCCGCTTTTGTAAATGGTGTTCAAACCATACGTGCGGTATTGCTGCGATCATAGAGTGTGCGTAGTTTTAAGCATGACATGTTGGAGTATCTTTTTCCTAGGCATAACTTCATCTTTCACACACAAAAATATTGGGCTAACTTTACAGTTTTTTTTTTTTTTTTTTTTTTGCAATTTTTTTTTTTTTCACAAGTACGGGTACAAGCAGTGAAACAAAAATACAAACCGTAATGTGTTCTGTTTTAGCGTCGGTTCACACTACGGCAACCCGACTTAGGGGGCGACCTGTGAAGTCGCGTGCACCGCGACTTCAGCGCGACTTGCACGGACTTCATAAAATGAATGTGTATGCAAGTCGCCTCCAGGTCGCCCTGAAGTAGTACAGGAACCTTTTTCTAAGTCGAAGCGACTTGTGTCGCTCCTATTAGATTAGAACGGCTCCTGTACCGCACAATGGGAGCGTGACGGACCGCGTCTTGTCAGGCTGACAAGTCGCGGTCCAAGTCGGATCAGTGTGAATGGACACTAACTGGATAACAAGTAACATAAGGTTTTGTATATGAGTACATTGACTGTTAGTAGCACAGTAGATTTAAAGCGGCAGTCGTGACATATAGGTTAACCACTTCTGGACTGGAAGATTTTCCCCTCTAATGACCAGGCCATATTTTGCAATTTGGCACTGCGTTGCTTTAACGGACAATTGCACGGTCGTTGCAACGCTGTGCCCAAAAAACAAAATGGTGTCCTTTTTTCCCACACAGTTTTTTTTTTTTTTAAAGTATTTGATCACCTGTGATTTTTATGTTTTGCGCTATAAACAAAAAAAGAGCAACAATTCTGAAATAAAGCATTATTTTTCACTTTCTGCTATGTAACATTCCCAAAAATGTAAAAATCTAAATTTTTTAACATTTTAGGCCATTTTTCTGCTACATATTTTTGGTTAAAAAAATTGCAATAAGCGTATTTTGATTGGTTTGCACAAAAGTTATCACGTCTACTAACTATGGGAAAGATTTATGTCAGTTTTATTTATTTTGTTTACTAGTAATGGCGGCGATCTGTGATTTTTAGCGGGACTGCGACATTGCGGCAAACCGATCGGACCCCTAACTGACATTTTTGACACTTTTGGGGGGACCAGTGACATTACTACAGTAATCAGTGCTAAAAATATGCACGGTTACTGTAATAATGACACTGGCAATGAAAGGGTTAACACTGTGGGCGCTCAAAGAGTTAAATGTGTACCTAGGGGCATGTTTCTAACTGTATGGGGGTTGGGCTTGTGAAATGATCAGATACCTGTGTTCTATATAGGATCACAGGAGCTCTGTGATCATTCCAGGGAGAACGGTCAGTTGTGTTTACAACAGCTGCCCGTCCTTCTCTCTCAGCGGGTGTCAGGCGGCAATCGGAGCTGCCTGCCCCATGCATCAGAGTCCCTGCTGCTGAGTGTGGGCGGGAGCGCAGCGGCGCTTGCTTGCCTCCTAGCTGCAGGCGCACGACCCAAGTAGACCTACGTCAGTTCACGCAGGAGGGCTGCTCTGCCGCAGTAAATCTGCAACGGGCGGTCTGGAAGCGGTTAATGGTAGGAGTGTTGCCTGTCCTACCCGGGCACCCCATCTTTTTTTTAACTCACGAAAGCGTATTTGTTCCAAAACAATTGCATTTGAAAGACCACTGTGCAAATACTGTGACCTAAAAATATTTCGCAACGATCGCCATTTTATTCTCTAAGGTCTCTGCAAAAAATAAATATATGTATGTTAGTGTTTTTTTTTGCTAGAAAATTCCTTTGAACCTTCAGTTTTTAACTTGTAAGCAACAAATGTCAGAAAAAGGCTTAGGCATGAAGGAGTTAAAGGAACTGCGCTGCATCTGAGCACCACAAACCAAAACCTTTTTATATTTCGGTTCTAATATTAAAAGCAAACTCGCACATCCAACTATGTCTTTTTTATATTACTATGAAAAACCTCTAGTATTTGTGGCTGTGGCCATCATTAGAAATGGCAGATGATTCATGTAGTGTTTACTTCCTTGAATCCATCTGTCCCTAGCTCAGGCATGCAGGCAGGGGGTTGTGCTTAGCTGAGAAAACACATCTTTCCCTCCTGAAGGCTCCTGGAATGTATGACATAATTTGCCTGGCCTGAAAACCAGGGAGCCACTGAAGAAATATAACAAATCTTAGGAAAGTAAATCTAATTTACTCATTTTATCCATTTACTTATGCTAGTAGCATAAGCATTAAAAATAGCCAATGTTAATTGAGATTGGGAAGTTCCACTATAAAGGGGCACTAAAGTTCTAAGGCTCTAATACTTACCTGAGCCCCATCTCAATCCAGCGATGTGCATGGGAACTGAGCTTCCCTGGGGTCTCTAATTCCTCTTTGGCTGAGACAGCAGTGGGAGCCATTAGCTTCTGCTACCGTCAATCACAGCTAATGAGCCAATTTATAGAGAGGGGAGGGGGGTGCGAGCAGCGGCTCTTTGTGTCTTATGGACGCAAAGCGGGGCTCGAGACTGATCACACACCAGTGCCCCCAGAGCAAGCGGCTTGCTTTTGGGGACACTGGCTGACGAGGAGGAGCCAGGAGCGTTGACGGGGGACCTGATAAGAGGAGAATTGGGGCTGCTGTGTGCAAAACCATTACGCAGAGCAGTTAAAATAGAACTATAAGCAGAATTTTTTTTTTTTTTTTTCATTTTGGATAGAGTAAAGGAACATATATATTATTTTTAAACTTCTCTTTCCCATTGCTGAGCTTTCCCTTCACTTCCTGTCTTGAAGCAAACAGGAAGTGAGAGGAAATCCCTGCAAATTAAAGGAATTCCTTGGGGACCCCCAGGTCACCAGAACTAGTGTCCCCATTGAAACATTTCCCCTCTATTACTTTTCTGGGGACAGCCCAAAATTTTGGGATTTTCTTTTATTTCAATGATGTAAACCGCACAATTACAGAGGTTGAATCCTAACGGGGGCACAGACAGTCAAACAATTGACAGGTGTTCCAATCTAGCTCTACTCTATCCAAAACTAAAGGTATGCCTTTAGTTATACTTCAAGTATGACCTGTTTAAATATTAAAAAAAAAAACAAACCTTTAAGTGCCGGTTCACACTTATGCGATGCGGGAAGGCTGCGAATTCCCGCATCGCAAACGCACCCCTGGCAGTTCACACTGCCTTATGCGATACGCTGGGGGTGTCAATGTAGTCTTAACGACACCCCCAGTTTGATCGCATATCGCAGTGCGATCTTGCAGTACGCACAGGATCGGATCGCACAAGTGTGAACCGCTGTGCGATCCGATCCTGATGCGGCTGCAAAGAAGGGTCCTGTGCGTCTTTGGTGCGGTGCGAATTTAGCCATAAAAAGTGTATGGCTTAACTCGCACCGCACAGCCGATCGCATGTAATGAAGGAGCAGTGCGCTCCGACGTTGCATGCGATCGCCGCATCAGTGTGAACTGGCACAAAGTCTCTGTTCACACTATGTCGGATCCGACTTCGGGGCGACCTGTGAAGTCGCGTGCAGCGCGACTTCGGTGAGACTTGCACGGACTTCATAAAATGAATGTCTATGCAAGTCGCCCCGAAGTAATACAGGAACCTTTTTGTAAGTCTGAGCGACTTGTGTCGCTCCTATTAGAATCGTTCCTGTACCACACAATGGGAGCGTGAGGGAGACTCCATTCACACTAATGCGACTTATCAGGCGACTTGTCAGCAAGCCTGACAAGCCGGGGACCGTCACGGTCCATTATGTGGTACAGGACCGGTTCTAATAGGAGCGACACAAGTCGCTCCGACTTGGAAAAAGGGGTCCTGTACTACTTCGGGGCGACCTGGAGCGACTTGCATTGACATTCATTTTATGAAGTCCGTGCAAGTCGCGCTGCACGCGACTTCACAGGTCGCCCCCGAAGTCGTGCCGCTGCAGTGTGAATGCTGTGTAAGGCCCCTTTCACACGAGCGATCAGATCCGCCTGTCAGTTTTTTAGGCGGATCTGTTTGGATCCCCCATTCATCCCTATGGGGCAGCGGATGTCAGCAGAGACATTTCCGCTGACGCCCGCTGCCATCCGCATCCGATCCTGTCCGTGAAATCCAGACAGATGGAAACCCTATTTTCCATCCATCCAGGGAATCGGATGAGAGCGGACAGGCGGTCCGCTGTCATCCTATCCCCCATAGAGATGCATCGGCGACACACAGAGCAAAGAGGGAGAGGTCACCTTCCTGCTCAGCGGGGATCTGTGTTTACGATCCCCTGCTGAGCAGCACGGATCCGCCTACGGAGGCGGACCGTGTGAAAGAGCCCTTAATGTTTCCAAGTTCTCTTTCCCATCCCTGTTTTCTGATCCTCTCTTTAACATTCTAAGAATGTGCCAACCATACTTTAACGATTAGTACCTAGGCTAAGCCTCCCCCATAATACTAAGAACTTGGCTACAGTAGGGACTTAGGAGTATTGTTGGCCTAGGCCAGTGATGGTGAACCTTGGCACCCCAGATGTTTTTGAACTACATTTCCCATGATGCTCATGTGCTCTGCAGTGTAGATGAGCATCATGGGAAATGTAGTTCCAAAACATCTGGGGTGCCAAAGCTTGCCATCACTGGCCTAGGCAGACCATAACAGTGCAAATTTTTTTCCTGCAACCGCGGGTGCCGACGGGAATCTGCAATTGTCTTTTCCCGCCTGGGGAAGCTGTCCCTGCCGTGAAAATCGGTAATTATTGCTATCGACTTTAGCAGCCGGCGGCCTGTTTGTACCCACATTTGATAGATCAATCAACTTGGTACATTCAGCCTGTCCACCAGAATGGCATGGTTAATTGTTAAAAAAATCCGTGATCTCGATTAACCCCCCCGCTCACAATCTTAACCACTTTACCACCGGAGGATTTTGCTGTCCTGCGTCCAGGCCACTTTTTTGCGATTCGGCACTGTGCGACTTTAACCACTTTACCTCTGCTCACATTGCTGCTACTGCAGCAATGTGGCTCGTTCCCGTCCAGCGACGTAGACCTACGTCGCTGGACTCCTCCCCCTGTAGGCGGCGCTCGCGCTGTTTTCAGTCACAGCGGAAGTCGGGCCAGGGGAGGAGCAACGGCGATCGCTGCCGCTCTTCCCCGATTGTCGGGGAATCGAGTGAGGAGATCCGCCTGCCTGTGTATACAGAGCGGGCGGATCTCCTAAGTGACAGGGAGTGACAGATCGGAGTGTTCAGCATAGCTGAACATCCGATCTGTCCTTCTGTCACATAGTCACCTCCCCCCCCCCACACGTCAGTAAGCGCCAGGCATACATTAACCCCTCCCTCTCCAATAAAATTAACCCCTTCACTGCCAGTGTAAAAAAAAAAGCTCTGTTTGTGGGAAAAAAAGGACGTAAATTTAGTTTGGGTACGGCGTTGCATGACCGCGCAATTGTCAGTTAGTCGCACAGCGCCGAAACGCAAAAAGTGGCCTGGACGTAAGGCGGCAAAATCCTCCGGTGGTAAAGTGGTTAACTGACAATTGCGCGGTCATGCAACGCTGTACCCAAACTTTACGTCCTTTTTTTCCCACAAACAGAGCTTCCTTTTGGTGGTATTTGATCACCTCTGCGCTTTTCATTTTTTGCGATATTAATAAAAAAATGCGAACATTTTGAAAAAAAAATATTGTTCTACTTTGACAGTTAAAAAATATCCAATATATTCAATTTTTGTCATATATTTAGGCCAAAATGTATTTAGCTACATGTCTTTGACAAAAAAATTCTCAATGAGCGTATTTTTAACCGCTTTAAGACCGGAAGATTTTACCCCATTCCTGACCAGGCCATATTTTGCGATTCGGCACTGCGTTACTTTAACGGACAATTGCGCGGTCGTGCGATGCTGTACCCAAATTAAATGTATGTCATTTCCCCACAAACAGAGCTTTCTTTTGGTGGTATTTGATCACCTGTGCGATTTTTACTTTTTGCGCTATAAACAAAAAAGCGACAATTTTGAAAAAATAACAATATTTTTATATGAAATCCCCCCTCAAAAAAATGTATAAATCTAAACTTTTTTAACATTTTAGGCCAATTTGTTTTCTGCTACATATTTTTGGTAAAAAAAAATCGCAATAAGCGTATTTTGATTGGTTTGCACAAAAGTTATCGCTGCTACTAACTACGGGAAATTTCTTTTTTTTTTTTTTTTTTTAACTAGTAATGGCGGCTATCTGCGTTTTTGCGGGACTTCGACAATGCGGCGGACAGATCGGACCCTTGACTAACATTTTTGACACTTTTGGGGGTACCAGTGACATTACTACAGTAATCAGTGCTATAAATATGCACTGTTACTGTAAAAATGACACTGGCAGGGAAGGGGTTAACTTTTATTGGTGATCAAGGGGTTAATGTATGCCTGGTGCTTACTAACGTGTGTGGGGGGAGGGGACTATGTGACACAGGCACAGATCGCAGGTTCAGCTATGCTGAATCCTGCAATCTGACCCTACCTGTCACTTATTAGATCCGCCCGCTTTGTTTAACATGGGCGGAACTCCACACTCGATCCCCGATGATCGGGGAAGAGCTGCGGTGATCACCGTCACTCCTCCCCTGGCCCGACTCCCGCTGTGACTGAAAACAGCGGGAGCGAGCCTCCGGTGGCGCGCGCCGTTACAAGAGGAGGAGTCTGCATCGCTGGACGATATCGAGCCACTTTGCCGCAGTACGGTCAACGTGACCGGTTGGCAAGTGGTTAAATTAAACTACATGTCCTATATTCTTAGTCTTTCTCTACTCACACACAGCTTATCCTTTAAAGCGGAACTCTTGGGCAGAAAATGGATCAGCTGGCTGTATTGATGCTGTAATACCTTGCTACCAATATGCTGCATGTTTTTCTCTTCACTATGTAATCTCTGAGAAATGCAGGGTGCATTATTTGAATCATAGCTTAAATCCCTCTTGCATACGTTTTTATATGTGCATACGTTTTTATATGTGCATACGTTTTTATATGTGCATACGTTTTTATATGACTGGTTGTCATTATGCTGTGTATCTTCCTGGTTTTGTCTTTGCCTTGTTGTAGAGGGCCAACTTGGGAGTCTGAAACTCGCGCTCTGAGCCACAGACTGTAAATAGCAGATTCAGCTCTTGGTGCAAGCTGCGCCTTCTCCTCTCCCAGTTAACTGCATACACTGCCGCTTAGGGTAGCAGATACAACCCCCAGTGCTATCTCCATCCTCCGCTCCTCCTCAGGTTCACTGCACACATTACCTCTCTTTTTCTGCATTTCCCTTTGCATCATGGGAAATATAGTCCTCTTTCTTCGCTCGGATGTGATGTGCAGCAAGAGAGAGCCCTCCTGACACTCTTTGCCAAAGGATATTTTGATGTCACTGAGCCTGTAAATATTGGATTGGGCCCCTTTCACAATTGTGCGACCTGAAAGTGGCGTGACTTTGACGCAATTTTGACTGTACTTGAAGCAATGTCTATGTAATCTTGAGGTCTATGGACCTCAAGTGGCATCAGAGTCAGACCAAAGTAGTGCAAGGACTACTTTGAAGTCGCAATATCTATGAATGGTACTCATTGGAAATCATGGGGTATGACTTGTCTGACTTGGGACTGCAAAGTCGCATGACAAGTGTCAAAGGGGCCTTACAATAAAAGTAAGGCACTTTAATTTACACTGTGTTAGCAGTTTAATAGAGCGTAGGGAGAGGGCTATGCAGTTGTAGAGATGGCTAGATCCTGGAGTTTAGCTTTAATGTTTAATGCAGTTGTCTCACTCTTTAAAAATTGGTAGAGATGTTGTCATTTTGCCTATGTGGCTGTGATAGGAAGAAAGTGGGTGAATGCTGGAAAGATTAGTGTAAAGTGAATCTGGGGTGTGTTTTTTACACAGGCAAAGTCATTTTGCATTATAACTTGAAGCATTAAAACACCATTTCTGTGTAGCTCTACAAAGCAAGAGCCTATGTATGTATTGAAAAGGGATGGCTGCAGTGTGTGTGTTTTTGTTTATTTATATACATTTAGTGAGTGTACAACTTGTATAACGGTGTAAATTTGCTGTCCCCTCAAAATGCCTCAACAGCCATTAATGTCTAAACTGCTGGCAACAAAACTGAGTACACCCCTAAGTGACAATGTCCAAATTGGGCCCAATTAGCCATTTTCCCTCCTTGGTGTCATTTGACTTGCTAGTGTTACAAGGTCTCAGGTGTGAATTGGGGGCAGGTGTGTTAAACTTGGTGTTATCACTCTGTCACTGGACATTCAACATGGCACCTCATGGCAAAGAATTTCCTGAGGATCTGAAAAAAAAAAGAATTGTTGCTCTACATAAAAATGGCCTAGGCTATTCGATTGCAAAGACCCTGAAACTGAGCTGCAGCACGGTGGCCAAGATCATAGTGGTTTAACCACTTGCCGACTGCCGTCAGTATATTTACTGTGGCAGTCAGCCCCTCACAGGCAAAGCGACGTAGGTCTACATCACTAGCCTATGAGGCTCTAGGGAGCGAGCTCGCACCGCTGGATGTCCGCCGGGCACTTGCGATTGTCTGTTATAGCGGGAGAAAGGCAGGCGGCTAATGTAAACACAGCCGCCTGTCATTCTCCCCTGTGCAAGAATGGAGATCATACGGTTCTGCTATGTAGGACCGTTGATCTCTGTTCTTACACCAGTAGCCACAGCCAATCACAGTTAGAAGCACGCCCCTAGGGACACACTTAACCCCTCCCTCTCAAATAAAGTTAACTCCTTCCCTGCCAGTGTCATTTTTACAGTAACAGTGCATATGTATAGCACTGATTACTGTAGTAATGTCACTGGTAACCCCAAAAGTGTCAAAAATGTCAGTCAAGGGTCCGATCTGTCCGCAATGTCGCAGTCCCACAAAAAAAATTGCAGATCTCCTCCATTACTCGTTAAAAAAAAAAAAAAAAAAAAAAACAACAAAAATGACAGAAATCTTTCCCTTAGTTAGTAAATGCAATAACTTTTGCGCAAACCAATCAAAATACGCTTTTTTTTTTTTAACCAGACATATGTAGCATAAAACAAATTGGCCTAAAATGTTAAAAAAATTTTGATTTTTACATTTTTTTGGGGGGGAATTTCATATAAAAAAATGTGAAAAATATTGATCAAAAAATCGCACGGGTGATCAAATACCACCAAAAGAAAGCTCGGTTTGTGGAAAAAAAGGACGTCAAATTTGTTTAGGTACAGTATCGCACGACCGCATAATTGTCCGTTAAAGTAATGCAGTGCCGAATCGCAAAATAGGCCCTGGTCAGGAAGGGGGGGGGGGGGTAAAATCTTCCGGGGCTTAAGTGGTTAACAGGACAGGTTCCACTATGAACAGGCCTTGCTTGGGTCGACCGAAGAAGTTAAGTGCACATGCTCGGCGTCATAGCCAGAGGTTGTCTTTGGGAAATAGACGTATGAGTGCTGCCAGCATTGCTGCAGTGGTTGTAGGGGTGGGGGGTCAGCCTGTCAGCGCTCAGACCATACGCCACACACTGCATCAAATTAGTCTGTATGGCTGTCATCCCGGAAGGAAGCCTCTTCTAAAGATGATGCACAAGAAAGCCCGCAAACAGTTTGCTGAAGACAAGCAGACTAAGGATATGGATTACTGGAACCATGTCCTGTGGTGTGATGAGACCAAGAAAAACTTGTTTGGTTCAGATGGTGTCAAGCGTGTGGGGCGGCAACCAGGGGAGGAGTACAAAGACAAGTGTGTCTTGCCTACAGTCAAGCATGGTGGTGGGAGTGTCTTGGTCTGGGACTGCATGAGTGCTGCCGGCACTGGGGAGCTACAGTTCATTGAGGGAACCATGAATGCCAACATGTACTGTGACATACTGAAGCAGAGCATGATCCCCTCCCTTCGGAGACTGGACCGTAGGGCAGTATTCCAACATAACGACCCCAAACACACCTCCAAGATGACCACTGCCTTACTAAAGAAGCTTAGGGTAAAGATTATGGACAGGCTAAGCATGTCTCCAGACCTAAACCCTATTGAGCAACTGGGGGGCATCCTCAAACAGAAGGTGGATGAGCGCAGTCTCCAACATCCACCAGCTCTGTGATGTCATCATGGAGGAGTGGAGGAGGACTCCAGTGGCAACCTGTGAAGCTCTGGGGAACTCCATGCCCAAGAGGGTTTGTTTAGTGCTGGAAAATAATGGTCGTCATACAAAATATTGACACTTTGGGCCAAATTTGGTAATTTTAACTTAGGGGTGTACTCACTTTTGTTGCCAGCGGTTTAGACCCTAATAGCTGTGTGTTATATTTAGGGGGCCGCTAAGCCACGTGATTATACAAACAAGCTGTACGCTCACTACTTTACATTGTATCAAAGTGTCATTTCTTCAGTGTTGCATGAAAAGATATAATATAATATTTACAAAACTGTGAGGGTTGTACTCACTTTTGTGAGATACTGTATATATAAATATACTGTATGTGTTACAAATAAATGCACTTAACACAGAATATAGAAACCAGGTATTCGTGAGAAATATGGATTGAACCGTTAACGATCATACACAACGTACACACATTCCCGGTATGCATTTATTTTTCTCTTCTCCAGTTGGATTAACCTGGATCTTCCATTTAACCTGTGTGTGGGTGGTATGACCAAGATATGATATAGAGAGGATTGTCACCATCATATAAACATGCCACAGGCTTCCTTCACATCCACTGCCTGGATGTTCACATTGCTACTATCTTCATTCTCTGTTATGGGATTTGTTCAATCAGATCTCATACATTTTCCAGCAGAAAATTCCTTTGTAAAGAAATGTCTTGCAAACCTGCATACTGGTAGCCACAATACTAACAGAATGAGCTCCAATGGAGCTAATGTAGCCATACATGTAATGAGCATTAGACACAACAGCTTTACAGTATTTCTCCTGCACTGTTGTATTTTTCATTTGCATGTGCAGCATTCTTTTTTTTTTAATTTTTTTATGTTAATTCCTTTTGATACCAAGACTCATTGGTAACCACTTCCGGAAGGTTTTACCCCCTTGCTGACTAGGCCATTTTTTGCGATACTGCACTGCGTTGCTTTGACTGACAATTGTGCGATCATGCAACACTGTACCCCAATAAAATTGATGTCCTTTATTTTTCCCACAAATGGCTTTCTTTTTTAGGTATTTTATCACCTCTGCAGTTTTATTTTTTGCACTATAAACAAAAAGACCATTTCGAAATGAACAATATTTCTTTCATTCATTGATGGCTACAGCTCCTGATATTCTTAAACTATGGGTTATACTGCCCCCTACAGGAGTAGAACACTAGACACTAGGCTACACCTATGGGCAGTCCCAGGGGGTATACTCCCTCTTCCTGCTAGAAGTACTTTTTTTTTTTCTGCCTAGTCCAGGAGTAAGGACCTAGTTCCTTGCTGGGATCTTTGGTCCTGGCAATTTTTTTCTTTAGAAAGACATTTTTTTTTCTCTTGGATTTTTCCTGAGAGATCTACAGTCAACTGCCGAAGTGGGTGACGGCTGGATAATCTAGATCCAGTGGTCACCCCAGTCTGGCCAGCAGGTGCATGCAGACCTCAGCTCTACGCTAGGTTGGCCGCAACATAGCCCCACCGGACGGGGGCTGGCCTGCAAGTTAAGCGCCTCGCGAGGTCGCATACGACCTTGATCTGATTCGCAGCATTCCTCCTGGTCAGCAGTACCCCCATTTAGATAGAGGGGTTCTGTCTGGAGCGGTACCTGCCTGGTTCCTGATATGGTGGGTAGCTGCCCCCCCTCTCCCCCTGGTGGGTTTTGGGATTGACCTGGGCCCCTCCTTGGGACGGTCGGATCCCAGGGTTCCCCCTCCTTTTAGGGGTGATGGTTCAGACTTCGGAACGTTTTCAGGGTTTTAACTCAAACCGGTTTACAGTTCCCAGACAAAGTGTGAACTGGTTTGTGCGGGTGTAGAAGTTCAGAATGGAGTCAATGCGCACGATGTGGGCATCCCTGCGTCAGGGGGATTTCCTTACCTGTCGACCTCAAGGATGCTTTTACTGTCACATTCCAATATGTGCCAGTCACCAGAGCTTCCTCCGCTTTGCCGTGAGGGAGGAGCATTATCAGTTTGTGGCATTACCCTTTGGTCTCACCTCTGCTCTTAGGATCTGCACAAAAGTGTTAACCCCAGTGCTAGCTTTGCTACGCCAACAGGGGGATCATGGTACTTGGACGATCTTCTTCTGCGAGCAGAGTCGTCTCTTGCTCTGGTGGAAAACCTAAAGATCACAATATGAACTCTGCAAGAGTTTGATTCTGAATTTTCAGACGTCTACCCTGGTTCTGTCCACAAAACTGGACTATCTGGGCCTAATGCCCCATACACACGTGCAGATTATCTGCAGACTTTTGTCTGCAGACTTACCAAAACCATATAATATGAGGTCACACCTAAACACTTTCAATTTGTATGCAATCTGGCAGGCCCTTGCACTACATAGAAAAGGTAAGTCTGCAGACAATCTGCACGTGTGTATGGGGCATTACTCTGGACTCTGCCTTAGCCAGAGTACTCTCATTCCTCTGAACAAGGTTTTGGAGGCTGAGGTTGAGAGGACCTGATCCTCTTTCAGGGTGTATTGTTGTTTTCAGGTGGGCTCCAGTTGTTTTGGTTGAGGTTCTGTTGCCTGGTTGGCTACTGTTTAGTCTTGGGAATTTATTTTTTTTGCTGTTCCCACCCCTCATATGTTACACTGCTTTGGGACGTCCCAATGGTTATGAAGATCAGGAGCTGTGTCTGTCAGTGAACGAAAGAGAAAATGGGAGTTTTGACTTACCGTAAAATCCATTTCTCTGATGTTCATTGACGGACACAGCACCTGACACTGCTTGTAACAAAACTGAGTGGCTATAGCAGAGAGGAAGTATACCCCCTGGGACTACCCATATGCGTAGCCAGACTTTTTTTTCTGCCTAGTGTCCTACCCCTGTAGGTATATCCCAATGGTTAAGAATATCAAGAGCTGTCCGTCAATGAACATCAGAGAAATGGATTTTACGGAAGTCAAAAATCCATTTTTTTTTTTTTTTTTTTTTTTTTACTTCCTGCTATTAAACGCAACCAATAAAAAAAAAAAAATGTAACAAATCGAATTTCTTCATCAATTTAGGCCAATATGTATTCTATTTGTTTTTGGTTCAAAAGAAAATCCCTATAAGCGTATATTGATTGGTTTGTGAAAAATGTATAGCGTCTACAAAACTTGAGATAGATTTATTGACTCTTTATCAACCATTTTTTTGCGGGACTGTGACATTGCGGCGGACAAATCTGACACTAATGCCTCGTACACACGCACCGATTGTTGGCCGACCGATCGGCCGTCTTTTGTCCAGTGTTGTTGTGTTGGTTGAAATGTGCTCTAGACTGCACACAAATTTTTTCGGCCAACAACCACCAACTTCAGAAGTGATGTCACCCTTAAGGGCCGCCCTGCAGCAGTACATGTACGTGGGGTGGTCCTTAAGCAGTTAGTGTTATTAAACCCAGGACCCTGCTTTCACTCTATCTGGCCTCCCACAGTGCACTGACCCTCTGTCTGGACAGTGCTGATTGGCCCTGTGCCGATCACATGTACTCTCTCAAGGGAAAATAAAAACTCTAGCAATACACACCAACCTGAGCATGTGCATCCTGTCTAGACTGTCTTATCCAGACATGTGTTGGAGTCAGTTGAAGAGGAGGATCTGTGCATACAGGATCAAAAAGCCTTTTTACACAATGCAGAGGATTAACCCCTTAGGTTCCACAGTGAGTATAACAAGCATGCTTTACTGCATATACAGACTGATTTTACTAATGTGGGATTAGTAACACTTTAATGTAAAATCTTGAGTGAACTAGGTGCTATTGAATAACTGAACTTTTATAGAAGATGACTCGCCCTTTTTTCAGCCCAATCTTTAAAAAAATTAGGACACTCTAAAATCAACATAACCGAATGCAATGATTTGTGAATCTCCTAAAACCATATTTTATTCACAAAAATAGAAAACCTATCAAATGTCTAAACTAAAAGAATTTACCATTTTAAGAAAAAATAAGGTAACTTTGAAATTGATGGCAGCAGCAACAAGTCTCAAAAATGTTGGAACAGGGCCATGGTTAACACTGTAACACCTCCTCCTCCTCCTTTTTTTAAACACTGTAAACATCTGGGAACTGAGGAGCTGCTGGAGTTTTGGGAGAGAAATGTTGTTCCAATCCTGTCTGATATGATTCAAACTGCTCAACAGTCCTGGGTGTTCTTTGTCGTATTATTAGTTTCAAGATATGCCAAATATTTTCATTTGGTTAAACATTTGGAGTGCAGGCAGGCCAGCCAGGTAAGTACCTAGACTTCTACTACAAAGCCATGCTGTTTTCATAGATGCGGTATGGGGTTAGCCTTGTCCTGCTGAAATCTACAAGGCCTTCCCTGGAAAAGACGTAGTCTGGATGGGAACATATGCTGCTTTTAAAACTGGATATATCTTTAAGCATTGATGGTACCTTTCCAGGTATGCAGGCTTTTGAAATGAGCGCTGATAACAAGCTTGAAGGGTCGTGGAAGGAAGACGAGGTGCCTATGGTTGCCAAAAAAGACTACCAATTTCGATTCATCTTAGCACAGAACAGTTTTCCATTTTGCAACAGTTCATTTTATTTGAGCTTTGGCCCAGAGAAGACTGTAGCATTTCTGGATCATATTCAGATATGGCTGCTTCTTTGCATGATATAGCTTTACCTTGCGTTTTTGGATGACACTGTAAACTTTGTTCAGACAGTGATTTTTGGAAGAATTCCTGAGCCCATGCAGTGATGTCCATCACAGAATCACGCCTGTTTTTAATACAGTGCTGTCTGGGGCCCGAAGAGTTTTCAGTATTGTGTTTTTGCATTGTCCCTTGTGCACAGAGATTTCTCCAGATTCTTGGAATCTTTGAATATTATGTACTGTAGATCAGTGTTTTTCAACCTTTTTTGTGCAAAGGCACACTTTTTTCATGAAAAAAAATCACGAGGCACACCACCTTTAGAAAATGTTAAAAAATTTAACTCTGTGCCTATATTGACTATATATAAAGTAATTCTCTTGAATAGGAATCAAACACAAAGAAATTATTTTAGAATTCCCAGGTGAGAAGGGGTCCCCGTTCCCAGGGGAGATAGTGTGGGGTATGGGTTCATCTCACTCACCTTTAGCAAGCTGCAGGACACTCATCCACAGTCACCTGGGCTTCTTCCAGCAGCAGCACGGATGGGCCATGGCGAACAGCATATCACTCGGAGGACGACCTGTGTATGACGGAGGGGAGGGGCTGGCCTTGCAGACAGCCCTGCTGTGTCCTCCGGCTCTCATAGTGCTCCTGGCTGTGTGCTTCATTTCATTCAGTTGATTTGCGCGGGAGCCGACTGGGGGGGGGGGGGGGGGGAGAGGGGGAGTGAGGTCGGGACTCTAGCTGGGGAGGAGTCGGAGACTGTGCTTAGTGGAGCAGGAGGGGGGGAAACTCAAGACAAGGAGCAGCCAGTGCGGAGGTGAGCAGGAAGCTTTGCTGTCCACCCCCAGAGACGGCTCTTTAATTAGCAACTGCCTATTTAAAGAGCCGTCTCTGCCGCCCCTCTCGGCTTCCACCGGTTCCACGAACTTGTAAAATGTTAGTAACAGGTTTGGTGGAACCGGTGAAAACCGGCTGAATCCCACCACTGCTTAACATGTGCTTCGGATGAAATTGGAATTTTTCCCACGGCACACCAGGCAATATCTCACGGCACACTAGTGTGCCGCGGCACAGTGGATGAAAAACACTGCTGTAGATGATGATATATTTAAAGTCTGCAATTTTTCGTTGAGGGACATTATCCAGAAATTGCTCGTCAATTTGTAGGTGTTTAACAGGTTGGCGATCCTTTGCACATATTTACTTCTGAGACACTCTCACTCTCTAAAATGCTCTTTATATTGTATTCAATTTAGAAATGCATTTATAAACCACTAGAGGTTTAATTGTCCTAACACTGAGTTAAAGTGACATTTGTCGTGTCTTTTATTCATAGAACTTTAAACTTTATTACTTTTATAAATTTTTGGTGCAGAAATTCTAAAACATAACTAATTACATTTTCCTTTGATCTGATTGATGAGCAGTTGGGAAATGTGTAGAATGTGTTCGATCTCCAGCACTGGAAATAAGCAGTGTGTATCTGGCACTGGCAGGGATGCTGCTCCCGTGTCTACAGATCTGTAGCAGCTGCTACCTCTAGTTACATAAGAACAGGCTCGACACGCCGTGAAATTTCTGCGCTAGCATTCACATTCATTAGTGTTAGATTGTTACCAGCTACAGACATAACTGGCCCTTTGCATTAATTAAGAAATGAATCACAAGTTTGTAAAGTAGATTAACCTTCATATATATTATATCTAGGGTACTTTTTTTAAGAAGCATATAATGTATATCTAACATTGTTGCTTGCCAAGTGTGATTTCTGACCTTATTTCATGTTTATCCAGCATTAGATATGCAGGAGAATTTTAGTCAGCACCCTTCTGTGATCATGTGTTGACTGGTCATTAGCATCAACCTTGAAATATATTCAGATTGGGTAATAACATTTTCCATGCTGTGAGTTAAAAGAAAGCATTGGAGGATTTTGTCAGCTGCATTAGAGCAGTGTTATGGCGCTTTTCCACTGCATGGAACCGAACGGTTCAGCTCGCTTTTGCGCTTTTCCACTGCATGGTACCACATGGTATGGGGTTGGAATGGTTCGGTACGGTACGGTGGCGCTTTTCCACTACATGGAACCGAACGGTGCGGCTCGCTTAAACCGTACCACCTCAGTTCTGGTTCCAAGAGGGCCGTACCGGTACCATATCCCACAATCCTTTGCATGCAGCCTTGACTGTTTGTCACTACTAGCCACTGATTGGTCGGAGAATCGTTGTTATCCCACCCACTTTACTTTAGTGGAAAAGCAAACCATACCAAACCGTACCAACATGCGGTACCATGCAGTGGAAAACCAAGCCGAGTAGAGCCGAGCCGGTACTTGCAGTGGAAAAGTGCCATTTAGTAAACTGGCTTCACTGAGCATCCAAGGAGCCCCCTTTGACCCTGGACCTCAAGAGACCTTGGCCTTTGACACTGGACTTGGAGCCTTGCAACATGGTTTCCTATGGGACACGTTCACATCTATGCTTTTTTCAGCCACTGTGAATTTGGAAAGGGTCAGGGACTTTATTTTTATTTTATTTTTTTTTAACACAAAACTGTGCTTTTTTATTTTGGTTCAGACCCCGTTCACACTGGGGCGACCCGTCAGGCGACCTGGTCGCCTGACAGGTCACCGTAGGTCGCCTGCCATAGAGTAGCTGTGGACCCGTTCTAAAAGGAGCGACACAAGTCACTCCGACTTAGAAAAAGGGTCCAGAGCTTCTTTGGGGCGACCTGCATTGACTTCAATGATATGAAGTCCTTGCCGGCCGCTCCGAGGTCGCGGTGCGAGCTGCGCACCGCGACCTGTAAGGTTGCCCCGGCAAGTAGCGTCGCCCCAGTGTGAACGGGGTCTCAACAGATTTTAATGGAGAAGCTGTGCAAAAGCATGTCGTTTGTTTTTGCAGCGATTTGAATTTTTTATTCTGTCCTACAACAAATTTGGCCAAAAAAAAAAAAAGCATAGAAAATTTTGGATATCCAATGCTACCTTATAGGTAATAATAATATATGGCTTGTCTTGTGGTGGGTGGCTACATACATCCTAATTCTGTTCCCACAATTTGAATCAAATGTGTATGTTGCACCTAATGCGCCCTTAGTGTCAGTAAAAGAACTGTGTTGTAAAGTGCAAAGTCTAAAATCTTCCTCCTTAGTGTCCTTGGTAAATAGTAAGTGGGTCATATATAAATATCGATATCCTAAAATCAAACACTGGTTCCTATGTAAACTCTAATACAGTGATTTATAAATGTGAAATACAAATATGTACCGTGAAGAAAAAAAAAATGCAACTGAATGTCGTTTTCGTAAAATCACTATCGCAATATAATCGCATAAAAAAATCCTAAAAAGTACAACATTCATAAGTGAATCCATATTTTTACCAAGAACAAGTGTAACCGAAGTCTGAAACCTTCCTCCTTAGTGTCCTTTATATATAATATTGGTGAATATACAAATATAAGTGGATCATAAATCGATCTAAAAAATTCAGACCTTGGTTCTTCAGTATACTCAAACAGTGCAAATATCAAACACCATGTGTAATGAGAAAAAAAAAAAAAAAAAGCAAAATCACAATATTGCAGTATAATCGCATAAACTGAAAGTCGTTAAAAGTGCAATATGTATATACAATTCATAAGTGAGTCCATAATAATCCGTAATCAGAAAAATGCTGGTGCTTTGGTGATCCCCACCACCTCTCAACGAATGTGCTTACCTCCTTATGTTTGACCTCTCTTACTAGATCAAATTTTGCATTCCCCTAAATGTATGGTAGACTCCTTGTGCCCTCACCTTCCTCGTTCCACTGTATATCCAGATACCTTTTCTTTAGTGGCTTGTGTGGCCCTTTAGAACCGCGTTTTTATCCTCCATATAAAGATTCATGCAAAAAACGGGGTCCTCATGGTGTAGTCCTTTCAAAGTAGGTATTTTAAAGTAGTTACTTACATTTAAATTTAAAACCGGACCTGTAGTGGACAACAGGATTCAAAGATTATCACACCATTTCCTCTGTGCAGCTGTCACACCTGACTCACCGTTTTACACATTCGGTTTTAAAATGAGTGTAATTTGTGAACGAAACCACATACACTGTCTGAAAATTCATTTGACCAAGAGGTTTTCTATTCTGCTCCTTCAAATTTTTCCGTCACTGTGGTCAAAAACGAACATCGATTTGACCCCACTAACGATTATAAAATCGATTTAAAGGTTCTTTAAAATGCCCTTTTTTTTGAAGAAAGTCACTGGGTTTTTGTATTGCCAGCATAAGTGACAGCAGGTGTAGGGAGCTTTTATCAAGCCACCCGCATATGACAAGGGAATCTGTCATACATATTTATATTACACTTCTGTCTGAAAATTAGCAAAACAGTCTTTATTATTTATTTTTTTTAAAATTAAATAAAATAAATGTGATCTCGGCGTCTGATGATATTTACCAGATTCAACCTCTAATAGTATATACTGTATATTTCTTCTGTCTGTTCTCAGTGGATTAGAGATTTTGCTCCCTAACCATGTAGTTGGTTCTTTAGATTTACCACTGCATAGAGATGATAATAAATTGCCTTTTTTTAAAAAAAACAAAAAAAAAAAAAAAACTTATCTAAATCTAAACCACACTTTTTTGAAGGGTTATTATCTGATTAATCAAAACCATATTGGGCCAACTAATTGATTATGAAAATAATCAATCATTCGTTGCAGCCCTAATGAAGTGTTTGTGTGTGTGTGTGTGTTTTTAGATTTACTTTTTAGATGTGTGGATTAGGGCTGCAACTAGCGATTATTTTGTCTGTCGACTAATCTAACGATTATTTTTATTTTAATTTTTTTGCTCAATTAAGTGTTCTTTTTTTTATTAGCTAATTAATCCTTTGAATAACAAAAACTACAGACCCCTCAGTAAGCCCTCCCACCTAGTACAGACCCCTTCAGTAAGCCCCCTCCCAGTACAGACTCCTCAGTAAGCCCCCCCACCTTGTACAGACCCCTCAGTAAGCCCTCCCACCTAGTACAGACCACTTAGTAAGCCCTCCCACCTAGTACAGACCACTTAGTAAGCCCTCCCACCTAGTACAGACCACTTAGTAAGCCCTCCCACCTAGTACAGACCACTTAGTAAGCCCTCCCACCTAGTACAGACCACTTAGTAAGCCCTCCCACCTAGTACAGACCACTTAGTAAGCCCCCCTCCCAGTGCAGACCCCTCAGGCTCACCTGCGATCACATGATGATGCTGGAGTGGCCCATGACGTCTTGTCTGTGTGGGACAGTGGGAGGGATCATCGGCGTTGGCGGCAGTCTGCAGCCATAGAGAGTCAGCTCAGTTGATGCGCAGCCGCCCCGGGACGTCATGCCGCTCACAGCGGCTGACGTAGAAGAGGCGGTGTTCTGACAGAATGCTATACCCGCTCAGATTGCTATACCCCCGTCACTTCCGCCGGCCGCGTGTCATCAAACAGCTGTGCGAGTCCCCGGTGCGCATGCGCACAAGACATTCTCGAGGTCCGATGTGTATAGCGAACAGCTGACAGAGGAGGCGGGGCTGAGGTGGGATGGCGTCATCGAGTTCTTACAGGGGGCGGGGAGGATTAGGAGACCTGAGAGGAGGCGGTACGGATGCAAATATCGAGTTCTTACAGGGGGCGGGGAGGATTAGGAGATCTGCGGCCGTGTAATGAATGTATTAAAAGCAGTTCCTTCGGTTCAACGCAGCGGCCCGGCCGGTGACTGGCAATGCGAGCAGGGGGCGTGTGGCGTGACGCGTCGATGTATTTCTGTAGTCGACGTAATCGATTACATCGACGCATCGTTGCAGCACTAGTGTGGATTAGATTTGATATGTGCTTTTTTAAGTTTGTATAAAAAATTGCCTCCGACAGATTCTGATGTCTGCTTGATATGGAGAAAAGCATAAATGCTATTGGGATATTTATTTCAGTGCAGTGACTGATGAGATTGTATTACACAAATGTAAAGTGCTGTGTAAACTGACTGCACTGTATAAATACTTGTAATAAAAATGAATGTGTGCAAAAGTTGCAAATGGGCAACTTGAGATGTAATGGCAAAAGCAGACAAAAATAGAACGATAGTTTGATAAATTAGGTTGATGAGACCTGAATACTCTGCACAATCCTATCTCCACCTAGGGAAATCCTATTGCTGTCAGCTCCTCCTTTTTTTTTTTTTTTTTTCTCTTGACATTGAGTTAAAACCAAAATTGTAGCACACTGCATACTATGGGGGCGCACTCAGGAGAGGAGGAGCGGACTGCATTGGCAGAGGACCTTGGGGGAGGAGCTAAGGGCCACTCTGTGCAATAGTATAGCAGGCAAGTATAGACCACCACCTTCTTTTTTTTTTTTTTTTTTTTTTTTGAGGGAAAAGTGAGCTTTAAGTATCCGCTTTTAATTACTGTAAATTCCTCTCCTAGGTCTCTGTATCTTGGGCACAATAGTACTTTTAAAGTCAGTATACGCTTGCAGTAATTACTCTTATTAAAGCTGTAGAAAATAGAAATATATAGAATAAGCCAAATCTCGTGTAAGCTTGCTGTGTGCTTCTAAAGAAACTTACATTACCACCTGTAAATCCACCTTCATTCTGCGCAGAAACACTTGTAATTACTTGTTGCTGTACACACAGAGCTGTCTTTAAGCTCAATAAGAAAATAGTTTCTTTTTTCTTTTTTTGTAGATGCGCTTTTATAATGCGCAATACGCCAGTGTTTGTTGTGTGGAATTTAGCTTGTATTTTATCACCAGCCATTGTTCTCTTTCTCATTGAAAGCCTTTATGTGGCAGCAGCAGTTGCTTCTTTCATGTCCTTTTGTGTCTTTTTTGGTTGCATAATTACAAGCCTATGTTAGAATAGGCTCAGCTGCAGAATTTGTCAACACAACTGGTGCCCTCCAATGCTAGTGCAGTAACAATATGCCGTTGATTAAAGATTTTAAAATAAACTTGTTTTCTGTGCCAGATTTTATTTGGGGTGGCTGACGGGGGTAACTGTAGATGTTCACTGCCAACTGAAACTGGTTATATGTAGAAAACTAATATTTTTAAAGGTGCTTATTTGAAACCATTTGTTATGGCGAAAAACTCAACCAGCAGAAACACGGCTGACAGCATGAAGTGACAGCTCACAGCAGTTACATCTTCACTCGCCATTCCGTAAAGGACTTTCTGTTGTCTGCTTTTTGTATTGGGTTGTTTGTCTAGTGATCTGGATTGGATGTAAGGGGTAAGCATGTTTTTATATAGTGCTGAAGTGAAGACATGTCAGCAGTTCTCTGGGTGAAGGCTAGGAGTATGTGCCTGTAACTTGCGCTGTTAGATGTTGGTTATGTGAGCGCTGTCATGACGGTCTTTTTATGCATGGTCAGAATCTCACCTGTAGGCTATTATACACTCACTGGCCACTTTATTCGGTACACCTTGCTAGTCCCGGGTTGGATCCCCTTTTGCCTTCAGACCTGCCTAAATTATTTGTGGCAGAGATTCAACAAGGTGTTCCCCAGAGATTTTGTTCCATATTGACATGGGAGGATCATGTGGGCTGCACATCTATGATGCGAATATCCCCACCACATCCCAAAGGTGCTCTACTGGATTGAGATCTGGGGACTGTGGAGGCCATTGGAGTACTGAACTCATTTTCATGTTCAAGAAACCAGTTTTGAGATTTGAGCTTTGTGACATGGGGCATTATCCTTCTGGAAGTAGCCATCAGAAGATGGGTACTCGGTGGTACTAAAGGGATTGACCTGGTCAGCGACAATAATATTCAGGTGGGCCATGGCATTTAAATGATGCTCAATTGATACGAAGGTCCAAAGTGGGCCTTTAGGTATTGACCCAAAGTGTGCCAAGAAAAAATCCTCCACACCATTACACCGCCAGCCTGAACTGTTGATACAATGCAGGATAGATCCATGCGTTCAGGTTTATGCCAGATTCTGACCCTACCATCTGAATATCACAGCTGAAATCGAGACTCTAGACCAGGCAACGTTATTCCAATCTTCCATTGTCCACATTTGGTGAGCCTGTGCAAATTTTAGCCTCAGTTTCCTGTTCTTTGACAGGAGTGGCATCGATGTGTTGTGTGTTCAGAGATGATATTCTGCATACCTCAGTTGTAACGAGTGTTTATTTGAGTTACTGTTTCTTTTCTATCATCTCAAACCAGTCTGCCCATTCTCCTCTGACAACATTTTCATCCACACAACTGTGGCTCACTGGATATTATCTCTTTCTGGTCCGTTCTCTGTAGAGATAGTTGTGCGGGAGAATGGAGAAGTGCCCACTAACAGATTTAGAGAGATTTGTGAATAAGGCCCCTTTCACACATACAGTCCGATCAGATCCGCCTGTCAGTTTTTCAGGCGGACCTGATCGAATGCTTTATGCATCTGTATGGGGCAGCGGATGTCAGTGGAGACATGTCTGCTGCCATCTGATTCGATCCTGTTTGTCAAATCCGGACGGATGGAAACCGTTCTCATCCGATCCACTGGACGGATAGAAAATAGGGACTGGTGGTCCATTCTCATCTGATTCCCCTATAGGGGACAGCAGGGATCTGACTTCTCCGTCTCTGCACACAGAGCGGAGACAAAGCTGTCATCCGCCTGCTCAGCGGGGCATCGGCGGATCGATCCCCTGCTAAGCAGAACGGCTCTGTCGACGTAACGGAGCCGTGTAAAAGGACTAATATTTGCGAGGAATAGGCCTTTTGTGTACATAGAAAGTCTTAGATCTTTGAGTTCAGCTCATGAAAAATGGGGGCAAAAACAAAATTGTTGCGTTTTTTATATTTTTGTTCAGTGTAGTAACTGATATACATTTTTTTACTTGAATTTTACATAATTTAGCACTTGAGAGCCACGTTTATGGTTTAAAATTGGCCCCTCCTGTCAATTCTTATACTTGCTGTCAATTCTTATACTTACTGGCCATGTTCCTTTTTTTTTTTTTTTTTTTTTTTTTTGGCCAGCTACAGAATCTCAATTCATTCCTGGGGACAGGGTGTCTGTTATGCAGTCCCAGTGATGGGACAGCTTAAAAAAAAATAAATAAATAAATAAATTTAATTCATCTGTGCATGTGTGGAAGAAGCAGTTCCTTGCTACTTTCTGTGGAGGTTCTGTATAACTCCCAGCAGTTGCGCATTGGAGATTTCTTTAGAACGTGGGCAGGAAAATCCTAAATTTGGTGGGGATGGAAGATAGATGTGAAATAGTTTTTGTCAGTTTTTGTTTTGGTCTGTGACCCCATTGGAAAAATGAGTCCTCATTTCCTGTCCCCTTTAACACTTTGAAAATAACTGGATTGCCACTGGGACAGGAAGGCGTGAACAGGAAATAATTAAAATGGTCAGAAGTTCCTACTTCATGCTACTAGAATGTGTCATTGGAGAGTTGGAGAGATTTCCCATTATGTCTCACCTGGGCATCAGGTGAGGAGACATCTTGCCAATAGGGACACTGATGGCAAGAAAAGTCTGATCATACTTTAGGCTCAGAAGCCTAGTGCACACGCAACGATTTTCCGCCGACCGGTCGTCCGTCTTTTGTCCAGAGTGGTGTTTTGTTGGTTGGAATGTGCCTAGACTTGCACTGGACTTTTGTCGACCGACAAAATTCTACTTCAGAAGTGATGTCATGTGTTGGTTTGCTTTCTTTGTGTTCTTTCTTCTCTGAGCATGCCCAGTCTTGCTCATAAGATTTTTCCCTGTTTAAATCTGTACTGACTGCACGAAAATCGGCAGGGTTTTGACGGGAGGACAAAAATTTTATAGCCTGCACACCAGATTTTTTTCAGCCGAAAAGTCGGAGTTGGTTGTCGGAAGCATCATACTAACAAGCCGAAAATCGGCAGATCGGTCGTCAGATGAAAATTCCCCGCCGAAATTCGACGTGTGTGTACGAGGCTTTAAATCCAAAATGGGGAGAAAAAAAAAAAACGCTTTGGCTTAAAAACTGGTGGTTGATTCAGGTGGTGCTGTGGTGCACATTAACATACTTTTAAGCTAGCCATACATTGTACAATTTGCTTAAAGCGGAGTTCCACCCAAAAGTGGAACTTCCGCTTTAGGGAGTCCTGACCCCCCGACATGCCACATTTGGCATGTAATTTTTTGGGGGGGGGAGCGGGTACCTAGTTTTGACAGGTACCCGCTCCCACTTCCGCTCGGAGCGCCGCGGCGCCCTGAGCGGAAGTTCTCCTCCCCCTCCCTCCCTGCAATCTTCTGGGACACGTCAGAGGTCCCAGAAGATTGCCGGCCAATCACGGCGCGCAGCGCGACTCGCGCATGCGCAGTGGGTACCCGGCTGTGAAGCCGCAAACTGTAACAGCCGGGTGCCCACAGCAGTGATGCCGGCGCCGAGGGAGAGGATCAAGGCTTCCGGCGGCCGCATCGCTGGACCGTTGGACAGGTGAGTAAATGGCTGGAACTCCGCTTTAATTTCCTTTAGATTTGCCTTCAACTATGTAGTGCAAATGCCTGCTCTTATTGCCTAAAAATTGAAAGTGTTTAGGTATGATATTCTATGGCTTTATTATATGGTTTTGGTAAATATAAACGAAAATTGTACAGGAAAATTTGTATAATGCATGGCCAGCATTAGGGTGATTTGTCAGGTAGTAGTGAAGTGCATCTGGCTTTGATCTTGCAGTATGCTAGAAAATATTTCCTTTTGTTTAGATTAGGGGTGAATTAAATGTTTCCGTTATATCTCCTGGTGGCTTTGAATATTTATGTAATGAATTGGAGTATTTTTAGTGCCTCCTTGGCAGGAGTCAGTGGTTAAGGTGTGTAAGGCGGCTATGTGGTCATCTGTACACACATTCACAAAGTTTTATAAGGTGGACATACTTGCATCTTCGGATGCGACGTTTGGCCGCAAAGTTTTGCAGGCTGCGGTTGCAGAGGCTTCCGCCTCTTGAGGGTGTAATTTTCTCCTGGTGGTGAGCTCCAGTTGTTCCTGGTTGAGCGTGTAATTTTCTCGTGGTGAGCTCCAGTTGTTCCTGGTTGAGCCTCTTGAGGGTGTAATTTTCTCCTGGGGGTGAGCTCCACTTGTTCCTGGTTGAGCCTCTTGAGGGTGTAATTTTCTCCTGGGGGTGAGCTCCAGTTGTTCCTGGTTGAGCCTCTTGAGGGTGTAATTTTCTCCTGGTGGTGAGCTCCAGTTGTTCCTGGTTGAGCGTGTAATTTTCTCGTGAGCTCCAGTTGTTCCTGGTTGAGCGTGTAATTTTCTCGTGAGCTCCAGTTGTTCCTGGTTGAGCCTCTTGAGGGTGTAATTTTCTCCTGGTGGTGAGCTCCAGTTGTTCCTGGTTGAGCGTGTAATTTTCTCGTGAGCTCCAGTTGTTCCTGGTTGATCCTCTTGAGGGTGTAATTTTCTCCTGGGGGTGAGCTCCAGTTGTTCCTGGTTGAGCCTCTTGAGGGTGTAATTTTCTCCTGGGGGTGAGCTCCAGTTGTTCCTGGTTGAGCTCCTGTTTTTACATGGTTGACCATGTTTAGCCTGGTTGGGGATTATAGGTATTGCTGTATTTTTATCACCCCTCATGTTTAATACTGCTTTGGGTCACCCCAAGGGTCTAGAAGACATGGAGCTGTGTCCGTCAGTAAAAAAGAGAACTGGATTTTTGTCTTACCGTAAAATCCTTTTCTCTGAGGTTCACTGACAGACACAACACCTGCCCCTCTGTTGGGTTGAGTTATGGATTCTTCTGACACTGCTTGTTACAAACTGAAATCCTATAGCAGGAAGTTGTGGTATACCCCCCTGGGACTGCCTCAAGTGCATAGCCAAAATAGTTTCCACCTAATCCTACTCCTGAAGCGAGCAGCATAAGCTCAATGGTCTAGAAGACAGGGAGCTGTGTCCATCCGTGAACCTCAGAGAAAATAATTTTACGGTAAGACAAAAATCCAGTTTAGAGGTCTTAGATGCTGATACAACCAATATGTTGGTCTTGTCTGACATCAAAGGGAACGCTCTGTACTTCTCAGTGACGGAACCTATAAAGACATTTAGATGTGATTAAAATGCGTTGCATCTGCTTGCAGGCAGTGTGTTTGTTCTGTTACAAGACTTCCCACATTTGTCTTTTAACCCAGCGAGCCGCAAATCAGTGCACACTCTCCCCAGCAGGCACTGGCTTGGAATTCTGGAATATTTTGAAGTATTTTAGTAAGCCTGTAGACAGTGAAGATCATCTTGAGGGCACCTCTCATGTTTGTTTAACAAGACAGAAAAAAAAGTTAGGAAAGAATAAACAGAGGAATAAGTGGGTATTTCTTCTAAGCAAATGCCAAAGGGTAAGAGCCAACATATTTAGAATGTTTGCCAGTAAAGCAATTAAAGTATAACTTTTAACCTGCATTTCTAGGAGTTTGTACAGCAATTACTTATTATCCATCTGAAACAAAGTGAGGTTGTGTGTGAATGGCAACTTTCACAGGGATGTGATGGTTTCTGCTAAAGGAATTTCTTTTGAATTGTCATCTACATGCCGTCTGGCAGGCATCTTGGTTCAGGGATCCCTTTTGCATAGAACAGAAATCATCTTGCTAGTGTTAGATTGCTATCATCTGTGACCTCACTAATTGCTGAATGTGTAGGTAGAATATAAATTGATATCCCATTATGACTGTTTTTGGCATAGGTAAAGAATCTAGTAGTTAGAGATGTAAATGCTAACCTTCTATGAAATTTTAGTTGTCTGTCTCTGACTGTAAATGAATTCAAAGCTTCTGGCTGAGTCGGAGAACATGTCATCAGCCTGCCCCTCCCATTCACAGAATACAAAGCTGACTATGAATGCCTGAGCGCCACTCAAACTGTTCTGTTTCGGGTGTGAAATGGGAAGTCCTTAATTTACAGCCAGAAACCAGCGCTGTGTACAGCATGGATGTCCAATCTGCAGTCCTCCAGCTGTTGCAAAACTACAAAAAAAAACTTGAAAAAGTCCAGCCATGCTTGCAACTGTTTAGCTTTGCAATGCTGTATGGGACTTTTAGTTCTGCAACAGTTTGAGGACTACAGGTTGGACACCCATGGTGTACTGTGTATATAGCTGAAGTTATATGCAGTACATACAGTGCCTAGAGACAGTGAAGCAAAAAGTATGTTTGGATCACCTTGGTCTAAACGTACTATTTAAAGTGACATGAAACCTGGACATCAGCCAGGCAACCAACATCTTTAAAAGGAAACCTCATCTCACCAGCATAGGTTTTCTTGCATACATAGATTTTTACAGGTCAGTATATTTTGCACAATATTTCAGGCTAGAATAAGGGTCTGTATTTTTGTGCTTTTGCATCCTACATTCTTTGGTTACTGGGATTTTTTTTTTTTTTTTAAATATCCACTTGCCACCGCCCTATAGCAAAATCTACTGCTACTAGACTGCCATGCTGCGCAGGATTGTGTGTGTACATGTATGTGTACATGTATGTGTACGTGTGTGTACATGTGTGTGTATCTGGGTATTGGGCGCGAGGCGCCGGAGGCTCGCTCCCTCTGATCATTCAGGACACTGACAGAAAGGTGGTCTGCCTATGTAAACAAGCCGCTGATCGCCGCTATTACTAGTGAAGAAGAAGAAAAAAATCCATAAATATATAGCGTTTTCAAACTATGGGATAACTTTTGGGCAAAGCAATTAATACCCGCTTATTGGGATTTTTTTTACCAAATACATGTAGCAGAATAGATATTGACCTTAAGTAATGAAGAAATTAGAATTTTTATATTTTCTCTATTGTTCATTGACAGATGTAGCTCCAAGTGGAGAGGCAGTCTGTCGGGAGTGGTGCCCACCCGATATTGTTGGTGTGGTAAGTGTCCCCCCATACCTCTGGCGGTCTCGGGGTGGACGTGGGCTCCTCCCTTGGAAAGTCGGACCCTCTGGTACCCCTTATTCCCCCTGGCCTCTCGTAGGTACCATGCTCCCCCAAAGCTTCCCTACCTCAGTCAGCGATGGGGGTCCTCAGGGGGTGGACACGCCAATGCCTCTATAGCGGATCCGCTGGGGGGGGAGGGGTTAATCCTGGTGGGGGTCCTTGCCGGGAACCCCCCCGATGCCACTTATCGTTTGGACTCCTTGGGGGGTCTTGGAGACCGCATAGCGCCGTGGGGGCTGCCATTTTGTGTAGAGTCGTTCAGCCTCATTTTTCAGACTTCCTCTATTGAAATGCATTGGGCGGCCATTTTCTTGGAGTCAGCAATTGCTGGCCAGCAGGGAGCAGCTAGGCCTTTACTCTAGTGAATGAACCAGGTATTTCCTCTTCCTGTGAAGATCGTATTTCTTCATAGCAGAACGATCCTGTTCTCCATATCGACTGGTGGTATGTCTATTGGGGTCCCTGGAGATCTTCCTCGCTCACCCTGCTATCGGCAGTGCTATTGGCTGGTGCACCTACTGATCCCATCCTTGTGGTTGCGGGGACCTTCAAGTCGCAACCCCTGTCTGCCTTAGCGGCAGTTTTGGAAAACCTTGTGTCAAAAGTGGATGGGAGTTTCAAAAATATCACTAGTAAAAAAAAAAGCGCCCTATGCCCTCCTCAGTATTCTCAGATTCTGAGGTAGTTTTGGCCGCCACGGACGTATGCCACCCTGAGGGATCTGCGTCATCGCTTTCGGATGGACAAAGACTGCTCTTTTATGGTGGCTTCACTTAGACCTACACCAGGGCAAGTCCTTCTGGCTGGCTGGGGAGGAGTGCTGGGAAAGCTCTGTGTCCAGGGGCCCGGATGCAATTGGAAAATGTCACAGCCATGGCTTACATCAATCATCAAGGGGGCACCAAGAGTGTCTTGGCGGCCCAGGAGGTGGCCGAGATCCTGAAATGGGCTGAAAATTTTGTTCCAGCCCTTTCGGCAATGCACATCCCAGGTGTGGAAGACTTGAGTCGTAAGGTGTTGGATCAGGGGGAATGGTCTCTGCACCAGGAGGTGTTTAACTTCCTGTGTGTCCGGTGGGGGACACCTAACGTCAACCTGTTAGCTTCTCGACTCAGCAAGGAGGTTCAGAGGTTTGTAGCCAGGTCTCGGAATCCTCTGGCCGTTGCCACAGACTCATGGGTGGCTCCTTGGGGTCAGTATCGGCTGATCTATGCGTTCCCTCAGCTGAAACTCCTGCCGAGGCTTCTGTGCTGGATAGTGGTGTAAGGGATTCCGGTCATTCTGGTGGCCCCAGACTGGCCTCGCCGGTCTTGGTATGCAGATCTGGTAAGGTTGGTCACCGATGCTCCTTGGAAACTTCCTCTAAGGGAAAATCTGTCTCGAGGGCCGATCTTCCATCCTGCTTTACAGTCGCTGGCTTTAATGGCATGGCTGTTTGAAAGCCAGGTATTGAAGGATAGACGTCTTTCTGATTCAGTGATTCCTACACTTTTGAAGGCCAGAAAGTCTACTTTTAGGAATATCTATCATTGTACGTGAGAATCGTGCATATGGTGTGAACAGCTGAAGGTGCATCCTCTCCTTTTTTCGGTGGCTAGGATTTTGACCGTTCTTCAAAAAGGGGTTGGATAGTGGTTGGCTTTGGGACTATCAAAGGCCAAGTGTCTGCTTTTGGCTGTGTGTTTTTTTTCCCAACGTCCTTTAGCTACGCATGGCTTGATTGGCACTTATTCAAGGGGTTCATCATATGGCTCCTCCGAGGCGATCCCCCGCTACATCCATGGGATTATATTTTGGTATTGTCTGTCCTTCAAAAACCTCCTTTTTGAGAACATTAGGGAGATTTCTCAGCTTACACTGTCTCAGAAGGTTGCCTTTTTGGTGGCTATTTCTTCTGCCTGCAGAGTATCTGAATTGGCGGCGCTATCCTGCCGTTCACCTTATCTGGTGGTCCACAGAGATAAAGTGGTACTTCAACCAAATCAGTGGTTTCTGTTTTCCATCTGAATGAAGACATTGTTCTGCCTTAACTCTGTCCTAAGCCCAAGCATCCCAAGGATTCTTTGCATTCTTTGGATGTGGTTCGGGCACTTAGCATTTACCAGGCGGCTACTGAATCTTTAAGGAAATCACTGTGTCTTCACTGAAGGACCTAGAAAGGGATTGGCTGCGTCTGCCACGACCATATCCAGATGGATCAGACAGACGGTGGTATAGGCTTATTCAGTGAAGGGTCAGGTTCCTCCTTTCCCTGTGAATGTGCATTCTACTAGGGCGCTGAGTGCCTCATTTGGTCAGTTGGAGCAGGAAGTAGTTAAAAAGCCTCTAATCAGAGGCTCTCAGGGGCTGACTATATTGGACGTTTCCCCACCCTGCCTTGCAACTCCAAGGTAAGCCAGAGCACTCTGAAGTTCCCTCTGTCTCTACCTCACTACAAACGGTTCTTTGTTTATGCAAGGCAACTGCCTATCTCACTGGCTCACTTAAGCTCACTTTGTGCTTACTTAAAGACAAAGACCCCTGAAAAGAAAAGGGCAAAGACCAACAGCAAGGCATGGGCAGCATCTGAGAGAGAGGTTCCTCCCACCTATAACAGGAAACTAAATAGTCTGCCATTATAAAAATGTCATCCATATCTGCGTGCCTCTGTTTGATTAGCAGAAAATAAAAATAAAAACTTTTTTTTTTTTTTTTTTTGTCGGTCCATTTTTGTTCATAGCGCAAAAAATAAAACCCGCATGTGATCAAATACCACCAACAGAAGCTCCATTTGTGGAAAAAAAGGACACATTTTATTTGGGCACAGTGTCGCAGCGCCCCCCGATTGTCAACGCAGTGCTGTATTACAAAAAATGGCCTGGTCACGAAGGGGGGTAAATCTTCTGTGTACCACCTGTGCCCTCTCTAGGTTCACAGTATGATATACACTATGACTACAGTTTTATAAAACTTTTTAAGAAAAGAAAGTTGATAATTTAATAATATGGTACTTGGCATACTGCTTATGGATTTGTATGATGCCTCAAAAGCTGAACTGTGTGAAAAGTATGTCTTCCAGTGCCTGCACTGCAAGGGGTTAACTGTTTTATGTCTAGGGGACCAGGTAAAGCAGTTTTACTTGCCTCATTCCCCCGCTCCTGCAGGCACCTTTATGCTGCTAGACTGGTCCCTGCAGCCTCTTCTCTCCTGCACTCTAAGGTCCTCTGACATCTTCAAGACCGATGCAGAGACCATAGCCCGGCACTGGAGTGCTGAGGAACAGTCTGGAACGCAGGGTGGTGCCATTTGCTGGGAAGTGAAGAATTGGGTAGGTAGAAGGGCCTTTTACTGTCCGCTGAACTAAACTAGTATTTAAAGAGGAAGTAAAATGTGGAAAAAAAAACTGTAAAGTCAAAGGTGTAATGAGCTAGTATGCATCGCATACTAGCTCATTATGAAGTACTTACAAACGAAGCCCCCTCAGTGCCGACATGTTAGGCCATCCTCCTTCCTGGATCGGGCCCCCGGCTCATCTGATGGGCCAGGGGCGCGATTACATCACATCGCTTAGAAGATATTTATAGAACCTATAGGTAAATGTAAACAAAGTGGGTTTACAACCTCTTTAACCCTTGCAGTGCAGATGCAGCCCCACTGCAAAGGAGAAAGTGGTTTTCCTAGAGTGGGGCTTTAAATCTTCCTGTTTGTCAGAAAAAATATAATTTTTACTTCTGTTTTTGTTGCTTCAGACAATTTTTTAATTGTTTCTGCGTGTGCGGAAGAATGCATATCATGTCTGAGATGTCCACCTCCGCTTCTTGTGCTTCATTTGTTTCTTGTAATATTTTATAAGGGACTTTTTTTTTTTTTTTTTCAAAGTGGTATTAAATCCCTGAGCAAACCTTTATTCTTTTACAGCTTACCAATTCTTAGATGTTATGGCTGCATTGTTTTTAATTTTTTTTTATATTTTAGGCTTTTGTATTTTTACCTGGTGGTCTAGTTTGTTAGTCTGTTTTACAACAGAACTAGTAGTCATGCAGATGTAGCAGTTAGACGTAGGGATCCTCAAACTACGGCCCTCCCAGCTGTTGTGGAACTACACATCCCATGAGGCATTGTAAAACTCTGACATTCACAGACATGACTAGGCATGATGGGAATTGTAGTTCCTGAACAACTGGAGGGCCGTAGTTTGAAGACCCTTGAGTTAGAGGGTTGAGATGAACAATTTAACACTGGGGTGCTTACAATGATCAGCTTTTATATATGTAAAACCTTTATACCAAAAATAAAAATAAAATGTTGCTATAACTTGGAGCTGCACGATTAATCATTAAAAAATCTGAAATCTATTCAGCCCCCCTCGCAATCTTAATCTGACATTTCCACGATACTTGTAACATGTGCAGAGCCGTTCTCTGCTCAGAGCTGTCAAAAATAAAGGCAGCCAGCAAAGCTTATCACAACATTGCTCAAGGCTGAGCTAAAAGAAACATTGTATCATTTGGTTCTTTTTAGATATAGGGGATAAACTTCGCCTGCAAATTAGTTCAGTTTAACTACTTAAAGACCAGGCTTTTTACTGACACTTGTTGCTTACAAGTTTAAATCAGTATTTTTTGCTAGAAAATTACTTGGAACCCCCAAACACTAAATATCATTTTTTAGCAGAAACCTTAAAATATTGCAATGACCGCCATTCTATTCTCTGTCACACTGTATTTGCACAGCGGTCTTTCAAAAGCAATTTTTTGGGGGAAAAAATATACTTCAGTAAAAAAAAAAGTAAATTTTTTTTGTATAATATGAAAGATGTTGCGCTGAGAATTGTGATCTTTAGGCTTCTTTCACACGGTCTGCCTCCGTAGGGGATCGATACACAGATCCCCGCTGAGCAGGCAGGTGACAGCTCCCTCTCCCCTCTGTGTGCGGAGAGGGAGGTGTCAGAGCCCCATGCTTCTCTATGATGGAACCGACGGTCCGCTCTCATCCGATCCCCTGAAAGGATGGAAAATGGGGTTTCCATCCATCCGGATTTCACGGATCGGATGCGGATGGCAGTGGGTGTCAGCGGACATGTCTCCACTGACATCCTCTGCCCCATAGGGATGCATGGAGGATCCGATCGGATCTGCCTAAAAAGCTGACAGGCGGATCTGATCACTCATGTGAAAGGACCCTAATTTGAAGCAAAAAAAATTGTGATTCTCATTTTATCCAGAATTGTGCGGCTCTACTGTAACTGCTCAACCACTTGCTGCCTGGGCCAGTTCTGACATTTCTCTTGCATGTAAAAATGTTTTTGCTGGAAAATTACATTGAACCCCCAAACATTACACCCAGTTCCAAATTATTATGCAAATTCTATTTAAGTGTCACAAAGATTAAATATTTTGTTTTTCAATTTAACTCATGGATGGCATTGTGCCTCAGGGCTCTTTTGATCACTGTAAACTATCTCGGACACCTGTGATAATTAGATTGCCAGGTGAGCCCAATTTAAAGAAAAAAACTACTAAGGCCCCTTTCACACAGGTGGACCGTTCAGATCCGCCTGTCCGTTTTTTTGGCGGATCTGAGCGGTCCCCCCATGCATCCCTATGGGGCATCGGATGTCAGCGGAGACATGTCTATTTTCCATCCGTCCAGCAGATTGGATAGGATCGGATGAGAACGGACCGACGGTCCAATCTCATAGAGATCTATGGGGCTGTGACAGCTGTGTGTCCGCACACAGCGGGGGAGAACAGCTGTCATTCTCCTGCTCAGCGGGGGATCGGCGGATCGATCCCCCACTGAGAAAAGCGGAGTCCGTTTGACGGACTTACTGTGTGAAAGGAGCCTAAAGGAGGGTGTTCCACATTATTAAGCAGAGCACCATTTTCATGCAATATGGGGGAAGAAAAAAATCTTTCTGCTGCCGAAAAGAGTGAAATAGTTCAATGCCTTGGATGCGGTATGGAAACTTTAGATATTTCACGAAAACTTAAGTGTGATCATCACACTTTTAAGAGATTTGTGGCTGATTCAGAGCACAGACGGTTGCGTGCAGATAAAGGCACATTGAGGGAGATTTCTGCCAGATCCATGTATTGGATCAATAGAGCTGCGGATAAAATACCATTACATAGCAGCAAACAGATATTTGAAGCTGCTGGTGCCTCTGGAGTCCCATGGACATCAAGGTGTAGAGTCCTCCAGAGTCTTGCAACTGTGCATAAACCTTCTATTCAGCCCCCACTAACCAATGCTCACAAGCAGAAACGGCTGCATTGGGCAGAAAAATACATGAAGACTAATTTTTCAAACAGTCCGGTTCACTGATGAGTGCCATGCAACCCTGCATGGTCCAGATGGCTGGTTGGTGGCCAGAATCATGGGAAGAGAGCTGGTCGGCCCCTTTAGAGTCCCCGAAGGTGTAAAAATGACCTCTGCAAAGTATGTGGAGTTTCTGACTGCCCACTTTCTTCCCTGGTACAGAAGGAAGAATTATGCTTTCCCTAATAAAATCATCTTCTTGCATGACAATGCACCATCTCATGCTGCAAAGATGGCTCTGCATCAATGGCTGCTATGGGGGATAAAAGAAGAGAAAGTCATGGTGTGTCCTCCATCCTCCCCTGACCTTAATCCTATTGAGAACTTTTGGGGCATTTTCAAGCAAAATATCTACCCCTTATTTCATAGCTGCTATCAAATAAGGGGTCCTATGTTAAAATGTTTAAAAAGTTAAAATGTTATAAGTTTGATTGAAATAGCTTTTGATTTCAGTAAATATGCTGAAAACGCAACAAATGACAATTTTCAGTTCTTTACAACCTATAAAGTGTTTTGAAACTTACTGTGCGTAATAATTTGGAACAGTGAATTTGTGTTTGTTTAAAAAAAAAAAAAAATACTGTTATTAGGAGGTTTGTTCAATAAAATTTGAATTGTACTCTTAATGATTGATTACGTGTGAATTATGCTGACTGTTATGTACATCAATTATTTAGGTAAATGAGAAAAATATTTTCACAATTTGGAACAGGGTGTATATATCTTCTAAAAGCAAAGGCCATGGAGATGAAAATGCTGGCTGTTGCAATTTTTTATGTCTCACAATATTTTCTCATTCATTTATGAAACAGAAATTCTTAGGAAAAAATACACTTTAATGATTTTTAGTACATATAAACAGAATGTACTTCCAGCTTTTTGGTAAAATAGTAAAGATGTTATGCCAGGTAAATAGACGCCTAACCGGTCACGCTGAAAAATTGCACATGCATGTGGAATGGTGGCAAACTAGGGTAGCTAGTAATATCCATAGGCGATGCTTTTAAAGCCTTTATCGGCTACCAGTGTAGCGTTAAACAGCAAGTCTGGTGCTATGAGTATTGCTCTCACTCTTGGCATTTGTGGTGATACAGCACATGTGTAGTGCAATCACTGTCTGTGTACATGTGTGTGGGACCTAAGTATGTGATCGCATTTGAAGGATTCATATGTTGGAAAACGATTTTATTATACTGGGTTATAGTATATTTTAGCTTTAGGAATAGAATGCTGGTTTCTGATTCACTCTGTTACTTAGGGGGTAGAAGATACTTCCAGCTTCTGAGGCTAAGGATTTGAAATTTTGTGGGTGGCACCTGACGGGCTGGATAATTTAAAACGTATACATTTTGAAGAATCGCTTGACATCTGTTCATATTTACCACAGATTGCATTTATTAAGCTTTGCCCCATGTCTGAATTAACTGCCTAGTGTTATAGAGCATGTTTAGGCACAAAAAAAAAAAAAAAAAAAAAAAAAAAAAAAAAAAAAATATATATATATATATATATATATATTATATATATATATATATATATATATATATATATATTATTATATATATATATATATATATATATATATATATATAATAATATATATATATATATATATATATATATATATAATAATATATATATATATATATATATATATATATTATTATATATATATATATATATATATATATATTATTATATATATATATATATATATATATATAATAATATATATATATATATATATATATATATATATATATAATAATATATATATATATATATATATATTATTATATATATATATATATATATATATATTATTATATATATATATATATATATAATAATATATATATATATATATAATAATATATATATATATATATATATATTATTATATATATATATATATATAAATATATATAATATATATATATATTAATTATTATATATATATATATATATATATAAATAAATATATATATTGCACTTCCACCTGAAAGTGTCCGACACCGATGCGGGCCACTTCTGCTGTGACTTTTCACAGCAGAAGCCAATCTGTGGGCACTGGACACTGGATGTCCGCCAGCACCCGCCGATCATCAGTAAAACACACAACGAAAATCTGCGTATGTAAACAAGTCAGGTCTCTGTTCTGCCGGGGGGGTGGGGGGAGAGAAGGTTTTTGTGTTCAACAAAATCCATCTCTTTAGTACGCCCAAACACTGGCTAGGCACACAGTTAACCCTTTGATCACCCTAGTCGTTTAACCCCTTCAGGACAGTGCATATTTTTTAGCCCTGATCACTGTATTAGTGCCAATGGTTCTCGCAAAGTGTCAAGTGTCAGCAGCCAATTACCTGCCACAATATCGCAGTCTCACTATAAGTTCGCTGATAGCCGCTGTTACAAGTATACAAAAATTCCATAAACATGTCCCATAGTTTGTTCGCATAAACCAATCAATATATGCTTAATGGGATTTACTTTTTACCAAAAACATACAGTAGAATACATATTGGCCTAAATTTAAAAATGTGTATTTTTTTTTTTCTCCCAAAGATGTTGGTCTTTTTTGTTTTATAGCACAACCCCCTTCCCCCCCCCCCCCCACAAGAAAAAAAACTGCAGTGCTCAAATACCATAAAACTTTATTTGGGTAGAGCATTGCATGACTACGCAATTGGCAAAGTAATGCAATGTCGTATTACAAAAAATGGCCTGGTCATGAAGGGGGGTAAAAGGGTGGCCAAGCGGTTTCAATAAAAATGATGCAGTTAACTGCCTTGTGCTTCCCCGATTTTCTCTTCTTCTGGGGTCCCTTCTGCCAGCTCTCCTTGCCCCTCCTGCCTTCAAGTACCCTCCTGGGCGGGAGGGGCGCGGTCGTTGGAGCTGCACCTACCTAAACTATTTTTTTTACCTTAATGCAGAGAATGCTTTTAAGGTGTTAAAAGAAAAAAAAAAAAAAAAAACTTGCCACGTTAGAAGTTCTTTTTGGAAAAAAAAAATCACTTTTTTTTTTTTGCAGGTAATATGTGCATTTATTAAATTTTTTGAGCCCTAACAGCATTGCATCGGGGATCAGTAGATCTGCCAGTGTATCTGTGTGCCCATACATCCTGTACAAGCAAGCAGATATACAGTCAGACAGGAAGAAAGAAAAATCTACCAGAGCGCTCCACATTGCCGTGGCAGTTCATTGAAAACTATAAGCCAACAGCTGCAAAGGCTACCGCCTCTTGTAGTTTTCTATTCACAGGGCAATGTAAATGGGTGAGGAGGCTGGTAATTTGTCCCTGCTAGCTGTCAGAGGGGGATCAGGGAGGTGCAGGGGCTTGTCCATTTGTAACATGATTTTTTTTTTTTTTTTTTTTAAACAGAAGTGTTTTATTGTCAAACAAAACAGTGTGACTTAAAACACTCTCAAATACAATAGACATTAAAAAGCATACAGACATTGTAAAGTTTTAACTAGCAGATATAACCATTATAGGGCTTTCTAGAACAGGATGCTGTGTTAAATGGCAGGCATACATATGACATAATACATAATCGATGGGAAGGTTAGGGGAGAAATTATCCCTTTGCCAAGGCCATAACAAGGCCGAGATAGGAGAGGGGGTTGTAACCATTTTGTATCCAAATATATCCTGTACATAATGTTTAAATTTTCCAACAGGGGATCCCTAGGTTAGTGTCCAAGGGGACCACACTTTATCAAACTATAACATACCTTATTTATAGAGGTCATTTTGTATGAGGGGAGGTTAGCGTTTACCAATTCTTCCCAGGAAGACACAGCCGATAGGACTGAGAAGGGCCATTTCATCAGAATTTCTTTGTTAGCATAATATAAGCGATATAGTTTGGAGTGGTATGAGCGCTGCTCATTTGGTATCCCTAATAAAGCCCGACCTTAACTTGTGAGGAAGGGTGAACTTATCCTTTAACTGACCTTAGACTGTCACCAGCACCAACAGTTAGTCACAGAAATTGATGTGGAAACGCATTCAGGGGAAAATTGTGTTTTCCCTCCACTGTGGTGAACATCTTCCTTTCTGTAATGCTGTTGGGCTGGCATCATTTGCTGCTTTGTGGAATGTGAATGGCATTTCCAAGTTGAATGATTGTAAAATATGTGGCTGCAGGCTGCCTTCCCAAGTACCGACATCTGCAGGTGTCTTCATTGTGCAGATCATAGTAAAGGGGGTGGATGCTGTAGATAATGGTTTATAATTTGCAACTATCACATGACTTTTCAGTTAAATATTTATTCCAGATTGCTTGTAAATCATAAGCACTATGGGAAAAGAGCTTTCAATGGATTGAGAAAAAGATGCTGCTGCTGCTCATAAGATCACACACCGGTTTAACCACTCTCTACTGGGGCAATTTCTTTACATTTTTACACATATTAAAATCAGTATTTATTTTTTTTTTTTTTGATGGACACAGCTCCTGATCATCCTAACCATTGGGTTATACTGCCCCCTACAGGAGTAGGACATTAGGCAGAAATAATCTGGCAACACCTATGGGCAGTCCCAGGGGGGGGGGGGGGTATACGTCCTCTCTCTGCTCTAGGTACTCAGTTTTTTTTCTGGGTTTTTTTTCTGCCTAGTCAGGAGTAACGACCTAGTTCCTTGCTGGGATCTCTGGTCTTGGCAATTTTTTCCCTTTTTTTGATAGAAATTTGTTTTCCTGTTTTTTTTTTTTTCCTGTGAGATCTACAATCCACTGTTGGACTGAGCTACGGACTGGATAATCTAGATCCAGTGGTCACCCAAGTGTGGCCATTGAGCGCGCGCAGACTTCAGCTCCAGGCTAGGTCGTCTGCATTCCTTGGGACGCCCTGACCCCCCTATCCGTCAGGCACCCCCCCTTTCATTTGTCCCCATTCTACCCCCCTCCCTCCACTTATGCTGGGGCTGTTTGGGTGGTTTGTCTTCCTCCTGGGGGGGGGGGGGGCAAGGCGCTATACTGGCGATAGGCGCCGGCAGGGTGCTCGACTGGACGATCAGCTGTGCGGGAGGGGAGGGGTTGTACCTGGTGGGGGCTCCTGTCAGGACCTGTTCTTGAGGCCTAGGGATCCCTCCTTGGAGCCTTGTGGTGCCGCCATTTTGCTGTTGCCTGTTATGCTATGCACAGTGGCCATGTTTGTGTAGTCTGGTGGCCATTTTGTGGTGGTTTGCCAATGAAAACAGTGGCGGCAATGAGTGGAGACCTGTGGGCGGTGATTTCGGTGGTTGGAGCCCCTCCCCTTCCCCTGGCGCTCACTCCTGGATCCTTTTACTTCCTGATCGCTGCGCGGCGAGTGAAGCTTATTCTGGTGGCTGTAGGTGCCTTTTTCTGCTGATTGGCGAGTCTAGTGGGGTTCCCTCCTCTGAGGATTGATTGTTGTTTCGTGCCTGGCAACCAGGTGGTGCTGCTAGCGCGGTGAGAGTTGTCCCTTTGCAGTGTTTTACACTGTGTGGGGTCCCCCTGGTGACTCATGGAGTCTTTGGAGCACATCTCCCCACCTGACCCCCCTCTCTGAGGCTTCGGGGCCCTTGGGACCCAACCATGGATTGATCCACTGAGGGAGGTACTGGAGTCCTTTGTGTCCTGGGAGGAGATGGTTTTTCGGGGCGATGGATTTGCAAAAGGTGCCCCTCACATTCCCCTGCGTCAAAATAATCCCTCTTCTGGCCAGTCCTACACTGCTTTGCCACTGCAAATGCTATGGGACACCATGCCAACACGGGGCATAAAGACCCAAGGTTGGGGAGAGCAACTAGGTTACAGATCTGGTGACTGACTTGCGTTGCAACAGACAAAAAGATATACCTGTGCTCAAATGCTTGTTCGTGTAGTTGAACTATCAGGCGCTAAAGGGGTGTGACCACCTCTTTAAAAAATGGTGGCAGTTCCAATTTTTTATATTGTGTGTTTGTGCAACTATTCATAAAGGAAAATCTGATAATTGGTATACAATAGGGCACGCAGTTTTTAGTAAAAAAAAAAAAGCAGGTGTTAAGTAAATGCATACCAGGAATGTCAAGACTCAAAATTGTTCACGCCCATAAAATAGAGAAAAAATATGGTACCTAAAGTTCTCCATAGGTGATGCTTTAAAAGCATGATCCTAGAATTATTGCCATCACACTGGTTACAAACTATCACTACATAATGCAGACACAGGGTTTGCATTTGTTTGTATACATAGGGGTCCCTTTTTTTTTAAAAAAAAGCATTTTCATAATTTTTATTGTAAAATATATAATATATAATTTGGACTTTTTTTTTTTTTTCATTGAACTTTATTGCTAACAGTCATTGGCAGGTGACAGGTCCTACTTCTGTTAGACCCCCCCCAAAATCTCCCATGTCCCTCACTGCAGCTAATAAAGCACAGATCGTGCTCTGCTTTCCCAGCTACAGCAATGGGGCAATGACTGATCTGAACCTGAAAGCAGCGAAATGCTCAACGCTTCCAGGCTCATTCATGGAAGAGGCAATTGGGGGAACAGATTTTCCCAGAGTTTCTCCTGCCCAATGTGCTAAAGTGGTTATCTGCGCTTCTGGGCTCCCAGGAGGAATGGGAGAGTCCAGGAACTGTGAGGGCATATGGTGCTATCTTGGTACTGTAAAGGTCTTACAGCTGCCCTGATCAATTTTTCAGATCGCCATCTGAAAAAAATGAATACCAAACTGCGCTGTGAGCGTAGTTTCACCTCAATACCATGGTTTATAGTAACGGATCTTGGTAGAAAATGGGTTAAAGTACATCTAAATCCAGGAATAAAAATGGTATATATTGTAGATTCCTAGATCACCAGATAGTGATTATCGTGTCTGTGGATACATTTTGTGTATTTTTATTGTTTCTGTTTCTTTGAAATTAAAGTAGTACTATATGGGCAAAAGTTTTTTTTTTTTTTTTATCTTTCCTTTTTGATAAAGGGAGGCTTAAAACCCATTTTTTTGGGATTTCACTTCCTGTCCCATAGCCAAACAGGAAGTGAGGAATTCCCTGCAAATAAACTGAATCCTTTGGGTACCCCCCCAGTTCATCAGAACTAGTGTCACCATTGTAAGCTGTCCCCGTTTTTTTTACTTTTTTGGGGAAACCCCAAATTTTTTGATTTTCCTTTACTTTCACCTTTGATTAGAATGGTTAACAGGACGAATAGTGTGTGTGAATCCCCTTAATGGGGGCACAGACCACAATGAAACTCTGAAAGGGTTCTAATCCCTCTCCATTCTATCCAAAAAGTTTTGGCTTTAGTTATACTTTAACCGCTTGTTATCCTGTTCTCCTCTATCCAGTGTCACATGTAAATGCTGCTGTTGCTTATTTTTAAAGTAGGCAAAATGCCCCCCCCCTTTTGGATATACTGTAGTAAGGGAGAGTCATAACCTCTGTCAGTTAGTTTTTCGTTATCTGTGTCCCATTGGGGAGATTTTTCTTCACTTCCTGTCCAAAAACCAAAATGTAAGTGAGGCAATCCCTGCAAATTAAGGGAATCCCTTGGGACCTCCAGGTTACCAGATTTCTGCTCTATTACTTCTCTGAGTACAACCCAAAATGTGGGCTTTTGTTTTGCTTTCAATGATGATAGTAAACAGAGAGGCTAAATCTCTGTAACTGGGCACAGACAGCTATAAAAACTTACTACGGTTCTAATCCCTCTTCTCTCTATCCAAAACTAAAAAAAAGTTTCTCTTTAGTTCATTGACGGACACAGCTCCAGAATCTTCCTAATCATTGGGTTATGCTGCCCCCTACAGGAGTAGGACACTAGGCAGGAAAAAGCTTTACCACGCCTATGGGGCAGTCCCAGGGGGTATACTCCCACTTCCTGCTATAAGCATTTCTTTTTTTCTGCCCAGTCTGGAGTAAGGACCTAATTCCTTGCTGGGATCTCTGGTCCTAGCATTTTTTTCTTTATAAGGAAGGTCTTTCCTTCCTAAGGTTATTTTTGGTTTCCATCTGCATGAAGACATGGTGTTGCCTTCCCGGTGTCCTAAGCCTAAACATCCTAAGGAGATTCCCTTGCATTCTCTGGATGTGGCCTGGGCGATCAGGGTTAACTAGTGGCTATCGAGTAGTTTAGGAAATCGGACTCCTTGTTTGTACTCACGGATGGACCCCGAAAAGGGTTGGCCATGTCTGCCGCGACCATTTCCAGATGGAACAGACATACGGTGGTGCAGGCCTGTTCTATTAAGGGTCAAGTTCCTCCTTTCCTTGTTAAAGCTCATTTCTACTTGGGCGTTTAGTGCCACTTGGGCCTCCCATCAGGTGTCATTGATGCAGGTTTGCACTGTGGTCACCTGGTCGTCTGCACACTTTCACAAAATTTTATAAAGTGGATGTTTTGGCATCTGCGGATGTTGCTTTTGGCCGCAATGTTTTGCAGGCCGCTGATTAAGAGGACCTGGTCCTCCTTTGAGGATGTATGTTTTCAGGTGAGCTCCAGTTGTTCTGCTTGAGCTCCATTGTACCTGTTTTGCTATGTTTTTTTTTCCCACCCCTCATGTTTAACACAGCTTTGGCACGTCCCAATGGTTAAGAAGATTCTGGAGCAGTGTCAGTCAATGAACGAAAGAGAAAATTGGGTTTTTTGTCTTACCGTAAAATCCATTTCACTGATGTTCATTGACGGACACAGCACCCACCCCTCTATTGAGTTGGGTTATTTTCAGAGATGTATAGTAACTAAGTAGAACTACTTCACTACTGTACTTAAGTACCGAAAGGCGGTATCTGTACTTTCCTGGAGTAGAATTTTTTTCTCCTACTTCCACTTTTACTTCACTACATTTTTTCAATGATTTCAATACTTCTACTCCAATATTTTTTTTTTTGTGCTGCATAGTTACTCGTTACTATTATAAAAATTACCACTGCCAGAATAGTAGATGGCAGGTTTCATGAAACTCAAAACGTGTATTATCAGCGCATACGAAAATAAATGCTACTGTATGTATAAATAAAAGCTGCATTTGAAATAATAAAAAACAATATGATGATCAAACTTTTGACTTCTTTCTTTAATAACTACATAACACAGTACTTGTACTTTTACTTTCAGTACTTGAGTTGCAAAATTTAAAAAAAAAACTACTTGCAATACTTGCGTACAAAAAATGTTGAATACTTTAGTACTTCTACTCAAGTCACTTTTTGATCGAGCACTTCCACTTCTACTCAAGTCACTTTTTGATCGAGCACTTGTATTTTTACTCAAGTATGGGTTTCGAGTACTTTATACAACTCTGGTTATTTTTCTTCTGACACTGTTTGCAACAAAACTGAATGCCTATAGCAGGAAGTGGGAGTATACCCCCTGGGACTGCCCCCATAGGTGTTGTAAAGCTTTTTCCTGCCTAGTGTCCCAAACCTGTAGGGGGCAGCATAACCCAGTGGTTAAGAAGATTTTGGAGCTGTCCCTAAATAAACGAAAGAGAAAAGGATTTTACGTGAAGACAAAAATCAAATTTTTGCCTTAGTTTTACTTTAATATGTTTAGTGCCATGTGCATTTTATTCTTTTCACCAAAGAGTTAAGAGACCTTCACAGCTGTACTAGGAGATCAGGGTCTGTAAAGTCACAACAAAAAAAAGTTCTAACGCTCTGATCTGCCATATTCTTTGTTGGATGAAGTCCAGGTTAATGGTAATGCAAAATCTAGTGCGCATACAGTATTGTACAGTGATTTTTGAAAGGCCAGCCCCCTCTTAGGAACATGGCCAATAACATAACTGTGAATACACTGCAAGTAGTCCCTCTCTACTTTCTGGGGTCTATTACTGACTTATCAGCCAAAATATTAGTCGGTGTTGTTGCTTGGTGATAGCTATTTTTTTTCTTTAATGTGTCTATAAGCTACTTATTTTCACCAACCATTAGCTTCCAGAATACCTAATTGATATATTTTCCCATTTTTTTTTTAGGTCAGTAACAGATCCGCGGGATGGAAAGAGGGTTGCACTCAAAAAGATGCCCAACGTCTTCCAGAATCTAGTCTCTTGCAAAAGGGTCTTCCGAGAATTGAAGATGTTGTGTTTTTTTAAGCATGACAACGTAAGTAAAAACGAACACTGTCTTTGCTGGATGATGGCTAATTAGTTTGTCTGCAGATTCTAGTCATTGGAACAAGTCACAGGTGTTACTGTTTTAACAACTTTGCAGTGTGGAAACTAACAGCACAACTGTATAGCATGCACCACAATTATATTTGTGTTTTAATTGCTCTTGAGCCCCATTCACACCTCTTCTGTGCTGTGTGTTGCTGTGCCATTCATTTTCAGTGGCATTCCAACACTCGCCTAACCCATCTCTGATGTAACTGCTTTGCAGTGCACCACAGCGCATAGAAGTTCACTACTGTGAGTTGTCAGGACAATTGTGAATGTCAGTTTTTTTTTTTTTTTGTGCATTGCCAGCCAAGCCAAAGTAATAGGCTGCTGGGGCTCCTGGCCCCTTCTGTTATTGGTGTGCCACCATAGGGAGCCACTCCTATTGTGGCACATCAGCAGGCTCGAGCCGTGCTGCCGCGTCCATAAACACAAATGTTTCGGCTCCGCCACTTCACCCCCCCGACCATCACTACTCCCTCGTCAAAGGATTTGGCTGACCGCAGTGGGAGCTAGTGGCTGAGTGGTCATGCTGCTCACTTAACCACTTGCTGACCAGGCCTTTTCTGTAACTTTTTTTTGTTTTGTTTGTTTTTTTGTTTTTTTAACTAGTAATGGCGGCAATCTGCGTTTTTTTTTTTTTTGGGGAACATTGCGACATATTGGACCCCTAACTGACATTTTTGACACTTTTGGGGATACCAGTGACATTACTACAGTAATCAGTGCTAAAAATATGCACTGTTACTGTAATAATGACACTGGCAGGGAAGGGGTTAACCCTGTTGGGGGGTTAAATGTAAGCCTAGGAGAGGGATTCTAACTGTGGGGGAGTTGGGCTTATGAAATGATCAGAGACATGAGATCCTATATAGCAGGATCACATGGTCTCTGATCATCCGAGGGAGGACGGGCGGACGGCTGTGCTTACATCAGCCGACCGTCCTCTCTCAGCGGGGAGAGATCGATGGTGTCAGGCAGCAATCAGAGCCGCCTGACACGTGCGCTGGCTTCTCCGCTGATGGCGTGCGCTCGCCCCCTAGACTTCCCAGAGCGAGCGCCATACATGTACCGCGGTTTACCCAGGAGCGGCTGCCTGCTGCAGTATATCTGCGGCGGGCGGTCGTCTAGTGGTTAAAAACTCCCCTAAGCTGCAATTTTTCAAACCAGTTTAGGTGAGTTTAACAGAGTTTTGCAGCGTTTGGTGTTTGGGAATTTTAATTTATTCTGGTTATTGAAATGAATAAATGCTAGTGTTATGTTTATGCCCAAAAGCTCCTTTCCGTAACATGATTTTTCTGCGCTCAGGAGAGGAGCTTTGACTGCCTCTAAACTCTGGTAAAAGCCTATGTGTACATTTACATATAGACTTTTATTGAGTTGAGTTCAGGGGCTTTGGGGAAAAAAAAGGCTAAAAGCTAATTAACGTGAGTTTAGTAGCAGCAGTGTGTGAGGCCTAATTCCATTGTCTTGTCCTTTCTGTCTTTTTGGTGTTTAGTGTAGTGAGGATTAAACCCTTACACACCCCAAGCATTGCGAAAGTCAGTCATTTGTGTGTTTTTTTTTTTTTTTTGCTTTTTAAATCCTATTCTATCTAGAAAACAATAAATCTAGTTCTCTTGACTGATTTCTCAAAACGTAGGTGTCAGTGGGTTCTTGTATTCTTTTACTAGTATCCTTATTTACATTACATTCTGGGCAGGCTTATCCTGGAGGCCTGGAAATCCCAGTCCAAACAATGTATTCTGTTGCGCTCATTTTTTATTCATTTGTTTTCAAATAAACTCAGTCTCCTGATTCCTGTTTTCCCATCTACAAGGTTCCCAGGCTTGCAGTGTTTGCTTGCTTTGTATTTACTCGCAGCAGCTGGGCTTTGATTTGCATTAAAACATTAACACATTATCTATACATTTTATGAGTATGAACTAAAATACTGTGACTCCACTGGCTTAAATATTGATGACTTAAAATAGGTTGTTATAGCGTACAATCATACGTCATTGGTGAGAAGCTTTAAAAGGATTAGGAAATGCTACAGCTGTTTTGTTTTCCACTCTTTCCTGTTTTGTGACGTGGCATTCTTGTCACCACTGCTGTTAAAGCAGACCTTCACCCAAAATTCTACCCTTTGCTTTATTTTTTAAAAAAATATTCTGTGTTGATAGTGGAATCCAGCGATTTTTTTCTTTCATGCAACCACGGGTAAATCACTCTGTCTATGGCCGGTGTTACATTCTAATACATTACAATTTATCTTGGACCAATGTAACTGCAATTAAAAATTATACCTAGACTTAGGCCCCTTTCATACGGCCGGTTTGTTGTGGCTTACGGATTCCTGCTGCAAGAATCTGCGTATTCTTGCTGCAGGAATGACCAGGGTATGCGATTAGCATCAGGCGCTCTGCTCTTTTTAAACTAATGGTTTGCTGATCGCTGCTGCTGATCACATATAGCAGCACAGAGCGATTAGCTGCTGTTCCAGAACAGATGTCCAAGCTGTCCCAGAATTCTAAGTTCCCTTTTTTTTGGGTTACTGCTCACTTTACTTGTGCTCCGACACTATGTTGTCGTGTTTGAAGCTGGTGCCGAAAGCAATTTACTGTGTCAGTGCCTTGGGGATGTGCTGTTCATTCTCCAGCAAATCCCCTATGAGGCAGAAACTGGAAGTACAGCTTTGCAACACAATGTATGTTTCTTGTCCATTGACAGACGCAGCTCTCCTACTTCTTAGCCATTGGTTTATGTTGCCCCCTGCAGGAGTAGTACTAGGCAGGAAAAAAAGCAATTCACCAAGCCCACGGGGCATAACCCCGCTCGCCTTGCTCCAGCAAAACGGTTTGTTTCTGCCTAGTGAAGTAGTAGGACGTAGGTTTCCTGCTGGGACTTCGGTCTCAATTTTTTTTTTTTTTTTTTTATTCTTTTAAGAATATTTTGATTTAATTGGCTTTACTCACTTTGCTAGTTAGTGTTTAGGGGGATCCTCCTGGTGATCTTCAAGCAATGCCGGCTGAGGTTTCGCACTGGATAATTACGATCCTTAAGGTCTTCCAGCCTGGCGGATAAGCGTGAGCAGGTTATAGTCCCGCACTAGGCCTCGCCATGACGGAGCCCCTTTTTGGATGGGGACGAGCCTGCGAGGGGACGTCTCGCTGGGACCCGACGACCTGGAACGCAGTGAGTTGCAGCATACCCCTCGGCTGGCAGCACCCCCATTACGGGTGGGAGGTGGTCTGTCCGGAGCGGAGACCACCCGTTCCATGGTATGGTGAGTAAATGCAGCCCCCCCCGTCCCTTGGTGGTCTTGGGGGGAACTTGGGCTCTCTCCTGGGGATAATGGAACCTGGACTTCCTTAAAGATCCCCCTGGCCTGTGCCCTGCCCCCTGGGGAACGCTATTATTGTGGTGCCTGGCACCCTAAGGGGGAGAGGAGGTGGAAATGGTACCTTTTTTTCCCTGCTGGGTCTGGTTGTAGATCCCTTGTGGCCTTCATTTTGGGGGTCCCTGACCGCATGGTGCGCCGTGTGCGCCACCATCTTTAGTGCGGGCAATATACATTTTTTCCCTTTTGACTTGTATGGGGCAGCCGTTTTCCCTGTGCTTCCCATAGACTTGCATTGGCAGCCACTTTTGTGTAGCCCTATAGAGCTACACAGGCAGCGTGACCTTTCACATACCAGGCTGATGTCATATCCTGTGTCTCTCACTTTCCTGCTGCACAGACTGATTCAGGTGGTTTTTTTCTGAAGGTGGTAAAGTACTGGGGTCTTTGTGGGCATATCCCTGCACACTCTGCTGTCTGTATATATTTAAAGTAGTGGTGCACCGAAATTTCGGCAACCAAAATTTTCGGCTGAAAAGGGGCTTATTCCATTTCGGCCGAAAATGGGTTAAAGATGCCGATACTAAAGATGGCCGCCGCGGGCGCAGCGCAGGTTTCAAAAGACCCGCCTCTGGCCGGCGGCCCGCCTCCCGGTGATGTCACTACTACTACTATGATGTGCATGAATGAACTAACACACCCGGCGAGCGGCCGCTAATAGCTGTAACTAAGTGAGCGCTTCACTTTCCTATCAGGTGGGTATCTCCTCTGACAGGGAAGTGAAGGGCTCAATTATAGCTATTAGCGGCCGCTCGCCCGCCCGCCGGGTGTGTTCATTCATGCACATCGTAGTAGTAGTGACATCACCGGGAGGCGGGCCGGCGGCCAGAGGCGGGTCTTTTGAAAGGAAGGACACAGGAGGAGCTGAGAGTAAGGACTCGGAGATTGCATCATTGGGATGTGGAGGGACGTACATTTTGAGTACATCAGCTGTTTTTATTGAATCATTTTACCAAAAAAATATTATACTACGGACAGTTCCTTTATACCTATACATATAACGGAGGAAATTGAGGAGTAAACCCAGGATCATTGCAGAGGGAATACATTTATTTTAAAGAATCAAAAGCCAGATAAAGCATTTGGAGGTCCCCTAGACATGAGCAGATATACACGGATCAACATACAAAGCTATGCAATGCTATGCTTTTACCTTACAGCAGTAAGGTGAGCGGCCTGTGAGCACTTAGTTGTTGTTACACTGAAGATTTAGGCAGGGGGGGGGAGGGACGCTGAGGCAGGGGGGGGGAGGGAAGCTGAGGCGAGGTTAGCAATGGTATTTGTATTATGCAGCATGAGGGGGTTAATGTATTGCCATTGCTGGTCACTGATGCATTAGTGACCAACCAGTGGCAGTTAATTAACCCCTTTGTGCTGCATTAGTGCAACCAGTATCAGTGTTAATTAACACTGATACTGGTTGCACTAATGCAGCAAAAAGGGGTTAATTAACTGCCACTGGTCGGTCACTAATGCATCAGTGACCAGCAGTGGCAATACATTAACCCCCTCATGCTGCATAATACAAATACCATTGGTAATTAAATTAACCACTTAAAATTATAAATAGAACCGGCACTCAATCACCCCCAATATGTTATAAAAATCACAGGAATAAATATGAATACACATCTAAAAACAAGCAAAGCAACAGCAAATCAATGTAAATAAGTGAACAGTAATGTGCACAGTGACAATAAGTGCAAGCATACCATAATAAAAATAAGCAGCAATATTCATACTCTACCTAATTTATTTTATCCTTTTTACTACATCTGGTTGATGGTCAGCACATAGGCTTATCCTACCTTTTTAAATTAACCACTTGCCAACCTGTCACAGTACATATACTGTGACAGGGTGGCAGCGACAGGTGTACGTCGCTGCCTGTTTTTGGTGTATGCCCCTGTTCTATTTTTCTATTTTTCTATTTTAAAATCATTTGGGGGGGAAAAAAGTAATTTCTCTGTCGCTCATTGACAGACGCAATCCTCTTGATTAATATCAAATTGGGTTATACTGCCCTCTACAGGAGTAGGACACTAGGCAGAAGGATAACGTTCTGGCCACACCTTAGGGGCAGTCCCAGAGGGTATATCCTCTCTCTCTCTCTGCTACAGGATGTTAGTTTTTTTCTGTCTAGTCAGGAGTAAGGACCTAAGTTCCTTGCTGGGATCTTTGGTCCTGGCAAAATTTTTTTAGAAACATTTTTTTTAGGCAGCTTTTTTTCTCCAGTTGTTCCTGTGAGATCTTCAAGCAAGTATGCTGAAACTGGGCGACAGGCTGGATGTTGAGATCCAGTGGTCACCACAGTCAGCCTACGAGCGCGTGCAGGCCCTAGCTCCGCGCTGGATCGGCCGCGACATAGTCCCACTGGACGGGGACTGACCCTGCGAGTAAAACGTCTCGCCGGGATGCCGACGACCAGTTGGAAACTGAGTCGCGGCGTCCGTATTGGTCGACAGCCCCCCCCCACCTCGGTGGAGAGGGGTTCTGTCAGGAGTTGGCGCCTGCCTGTTCCGGTATGGTGAGTAAAATGTTCCCCCTCTCCCCCTGACGGGTTTGTGGGTGGACGCGGGCCCCTCCCTGGGATGATTGGACCCTCATGATCCTGGGTCCCCCCTCTATCCTATAACAGGTGTCACAGATCCCCCTCTTGAGGGTGATTTGGTGAATAAGAACCAGGAGGCTTGGTTTGGGAGCTGACTATCGGAAGTCACTGTATGAGTGGGCACTGTAAAGGGACCATGACTGAAGTCAGTGGCTGGCATTGCTGTTAGGATGGCCATGTAAGAGGGTGATTATGATCCTACCTGATACATAAGGTTGCAATGCCTGGACTACCGCCATCCACCGGCACCATCCTCCCGCAGGCCGCACGATGTAGCAGGCGCTGCCATCTTTCCACAGGGCCGCCATCCTCCCGCAGGTCGCGCGGGGCCGCCATCTTGGCGTAGCCTCGTGTCTCCAGCATGGGGGCGGCCATTTTGGAGATGACCAGCTACCTCGAGGAGTAGCATGGGAAGCGCCGGAAGGCGTGGAAAGGGGCGGAGCCGCCTCCTTTACCCGGGAAAACGATCCAAAAGACTTCCTGTCTGTAAGAGACAGCGCTGTGAGCAGGTTGATAGAAACTTCTGTGCATCAGGTGGTGAGCCTTGGGGTCTCTCTCTCTCTGTGGGGTCCAAAGCAGGTAACACTGAGGGGCGCTGTTGCGCTGGGGAATTACGAAAAAAAATGAAAAGTTTTTTTCTTTGCAATTATTTTTTTTTTTGTTTTTTGCTGGCAAGTGTCTTGGATTAATCATGGACCCTGCCACACATGTATCTCCACCTGATCCCCTCGAGGTGGCCGCAGGACCATCCAGTGCCCCACTTATGATTGATGCATTATCAGCAGTTTTGGAGTCTTTGGTATCCCGGGTGGAGGTGGCCTGTCAGGGACGGGGGGCAAGAAAGCGACCCCCGCCTACCCCTATTTCATCTGACACTTCAGATACGGATTCTGAGCTTGTCACTGCAGCTGCAGGTCCCTCTGCTGGGGCTGCTGTCTCGGGTACCGTCTCCTCAGACAGTGAGGAGGACATTTCTGCCTCCGCCATAGCGCAAGAGGAAGCGTTGGTGGACGCACTAGTCATGTCTGTCCGGGAAACCTTAAGTCTTGAGGTTACACCAGCAGAGGAAGCTGACACGGAAATTCCCTTTGGTACCAGCAAGCCTACCAAAATGGTGAAGGTTTTTCCCTTGCGTGCGTCGGTTTCAGCAGTGGTCCTCAGACGCGTGCTGTGGTTAAAGTGCTGGTCGGCGGATCAAGGTTCCAAAAAAGCTTTGGCTAATCTCCCTTTTCAAGGGGATCGCCTGTTTGGGGCCACCTTGGATGAGATTATAAAGGATCTCACTGGGGGCAAGAGCACTTTTTTGCCACAGACTAAGGGTAAAGGACCTCGTAACAGGCGAGGACCTTCCTTTTCCGCTCATAAAAAGTTTGTTCGTTCCGCTGGGGCGGGCGATAAGGGGAAGCCCTCCAAAGCCCCTTCAGGGGGTTTCAAAGGGCGCTGGTCGGGTAAACAAAAGTCCGGCTCAGCCAAACCTGAAGATAAGACCAATACAGCCTGAAGGTGCGCCCCCACCCATCTCTGGGGTGGGGGGACGTCTTCACCGGTTTCCGGATCCATGGCTTTCCAGAATCCCGGACAAAGGGGTTCGCGAGGTCATACGGTCACGATGCAGAATGGAGTTTCGATCACTTCTACCGGTGCGATTCTTCCCTTCCAACATTCGACTATCCCCGGATCGCTTATAAGCTTTGCGGGGGGCAGTAATGGACTTGATGCAACAGGGATCGGTAGTTCCCGTTCCTTGAGCAGAACGTTTTCAGGGGTTCTATTCGAACCTATTCACAATACCCAGAAAGGAGGGCAAGGTGCGTCCAATTCTGGACTTAAGAGCACTCAATCATTTTGTCCGGGTACAAGAATTCAAGATGGAGTTCATCTGAACAGATCAGCGTTGTTTTCACTTTTCCCAAGGATCATTCCTAGTTCCCACCAGGAGCTGGAAGATTCAGTGAACGATTCGGATGTTACTGTCCGTCAACTGGCCTTCCCTTCGGACTTGCATGAGGATCCTGGGACTGATGGTGGCCTTCTTAGAGGCAGTACCGTAGGCCCAGTCTCATGCCCGAATTCTCCAAAAGGAGATTCTTTTCAGATGGAATCGGAATTCTCTGGACAATCGGATCCGGTTGAGCGAGCGGACCAGGGAGTCTCTGGTCTGGTGGCTTCGGTCTCCGATGCTCAGCCAGGGGAAGTCATTTCTTCCGATAGAATCCTGGTTACCAATAAATGTATTGGAACTGAGAGCGATCAGACTTTGTCTGATTTACTGGACCGAGCAGCTCCAGGGCAGCCTGGTTCGGATCCAGTCGGACAAGGCCACGACCGTGGCTTATGTCGATCACCAAGGGGGCACCAAGAGTGCCCTGGCGGCCATAGAAGTGGCCAGCATTCTTCATTGGGCAGAACAGTTTGTTCCGGCTCTCTCTGCGGTATTCACTCCGGGGGTGGAAAATCGGCAGGCAGATTATCTCAGCCGTCAGATTCTGGATCAAGGGGTATGGCCTCTTCATCCAGAGGTATTTCACCAGCTGCGCCTTCATTGGGGCACCCCGGAAGGGGATCTGTTGGCAGCTCGGCTCAACAGGTAGGTGCGGAGGTTTGTAGCCCGCTCCCGAGATCCTCGAGCGGACGCAGCAGATGCGCTGGTCGCCCCGTGGGGACAGTATCAGCTACTGTATGTCTTCCCTCCTCTCAAGTTGCTGCCGAAACTTTTTCGCAGGATAGAGGTGGAGGGAATTCCAGTTATCCTGGTAGCTCCGGACTGGCCTCGTCGACCCGGGTACGCCGACTTGGTCAGGCTGGTCGCGGACGCTCCTTGGAAACTTCCTCTCAGGGAGGATCTGCGGTCTCAGGGACCGATCTTCCATCCTGCTTTACAATCGCTGGCTTTAATGGCCTGGCTATTGAGACTCAGGTGCTGAAGGACAAGGGATTGTCAACTTCAGTTATTCCTACTTTAATTAAAGCAAGGAAAGCGACTTCCAGAAAGGTCTATCATCGCACATGGAGGTCTTACATTGCGTGGTGTGAATCCTTTGGATTTCCTCCACGTGCCTATTCGGTGACCCGAATCTTGGCTTTTCTGCAACAGGGGGTTGAGCAGAAGCTGGCCCTTGAGTACGGTCAAGGGTCAGGTTTCAGCGTTTGCAATTTTCTTTCAGAAACCTTTGGCTACCCATTCCTTGGTGCGGAATTTCATCCAGGGGGTGCGGCACCTGGCTCCGCCAGTGCGCGCGCCTTTACCGCCCTTGGATCTTAATTTGGTGTTGTCGGTTCTTCAGAAACCTCCCTTTGAAAATATCAGGGAGATTCCCTTGCTTACATTATCCCAGAAGGTGGCCTTCTTGGTGGCCATTACTTCTGCACGCAGGGTGTCAGAACTGGCCGCATTATCTTGTCGTTCCCCATATCTGGTGGTTCATAGGGATAAGGTGGTTCTTTGTCCGAATCCATCCTTCCTTCCTAAAGTGGTTTCAGAGTTTCATCTGAATGAAGATATTGTGTTACCTTCCCTGTGTCCTAAGCCCAGTCATCCTCGGGAGTTTGCGTTACATTCCTTGGATGTGGTTCGGGCAATCAGGGTATACTTGAAAACTACGGACTCGTTTCGTAAGACGGATTCACTTTTTGTGATCACGGATGGCCCCAAAAAGGGGTTGCCTGCATCTGCTGCGACTATATCCAAATGGATCAGACAGACTGTGGTACAGGCTTATTCTATTAAGGGTCGGAATCCTCCGTTCCCTGTTAAGGCGCACTCCACTCGGGCGCTTAGTGCTTCCTGGGCCTTCCGCCATCAGGCGTCAGTGGTCCAGGTTTGCAAGGCGGCTACCTGGTCGTCGGTTCATACCTTTACAAAATTTTATAAAGTTGATGTGTTGGCATCGGTGGATGCCTCTTTTGGCCGCAAAGTTTTGCAGGCCGCAATTTGAACAGACCGTTGGTCTACCTCGAGGGTTTTTTCTGTTGGGTTTTCAGTTGTCTCATCCTTTTTTGTCTGATGAGCCTTTAAAACTTCTTGGATTTTGATTTCTGTTATCCCACCCCTCATTTGTGGCACTGCTTTGGGACGTCCCAATTTGATATTAATCAAGAGGACTGCGTCTGTCAATGAGCGACAGAGAAAAATGGATTTTTGTAAAATCTTACCGTAAAATCCTTTTCTCTTAAGCTCATTGACAGACGCAGTACCCGCCCCTCTACTTTTGAGTTGGGTTGGGTTAAATTCTCTGACACTGCTTTGTGACATAACTAACATCCTGTAGCAGAGAGAGAGAGGATAATACCCTCTGGGACTGCCCCTAAGGTGTGGCCAGAACGTTTTCCTTCTGCCTAGTGTCCTACTCCTGTAGAGGGCAGTAAACCCAATTTGATATTAATCAAGAGGACTGCGTCTGTCAATGAGCTTAAGAGAAAAGGATTTTACAGTAAGATTTTACAAAAATTCAGTTTTTTCAGTTTCGGTTTTCGGCCAAGGGCATCCTGCATTTTCGGCCCAGAATTTTCATTTAATTGCATCCCTAATTTAAAGCGCACTCCGCAGCCTGCGGCGATCCGCGCTTTTAAAGTGACAGTACTCCTTTTTTTTCTGTTTTACTATGGAGTCCCAGGTAGTGATTTCACCCTCGGAACCCTTAGTGTGACTACCGGACCTTCCGGATGGCCGTCGCTGTCCGCGATTTCAGCAGCACTGGAAAGCCTGGCGACCAAGGTCGATTTTGTTATGAAAAAGGTTACTAGCCGCAAATGGCCGCTGCTTTCACCATCATTGGTGGGGTCCTCTGATTCAGAGACTGATATGGTTGCCACGGATGCCCCCCTACCTGAGGGGTCGCTGTCCTCGCAGTCGGATGTGAAGAGGACCTGTCCTTTTAAGCTGCAGTGCGGGAACGTGCTTTGGTGGAAGCCCTGATTGTTTCAGTAAGGGAAACTTTGAAAATGGCAGATGAGCCCACGCCGGCAGGGACACGGTGTCTTTTGGCTCCCGCAAGACCCAAAAATGGGGCAAGGTTTTCCCTTGTCCCGAGAATTTTCATTATCTTGTTAATGACCAATGGCGGGGCATCAAGCATGTGCTAGTCGTGCCTAAGCGCTTTAATTGCCGTTATCCCTTTGCTGAGACTACTTCAAACTGCTCGATGGTACCGCATAAGGTGGGTCATCCTGTTTCCAGATTGAACAAATCTACTTCAGTGCCTTTTGAAGATTCCCCGTTTTTATGGATCCGGTGGACTGGTAGGTGGAATCCCTTTCCTGCCATCTTCATGTGTTGGCGGTTCTATCCTGAAACCTTTTTTTGTGTGTTTTGGTGTCAGACGGTTACGGAATGGGTGAAGGTTCTGAAAGGGAACTTGGATCCTGACATAGTTCCCCCGGAACTTATGGACCAGATGGCCCAGTCCCTGGTGTTCCTGTGTGATGCGTCCTTGGAGTGTTGGCTGTGGGGAGGGGATTGCCTTGAGACGCATGGTTTGGCTGAAGAGCTGGCCGGCTTACCAGGCTTCCAAGAAGGCCTTAACAGATCTTCCTTTTATGGGAGAGCAATTATTTGGCGACTCGCTTGATGCAATGATCAGGGGTCTGACCAGTGGCGGCCGGCCCATAGGGGGCGCAGGGGCGCCGCCCCCCCCCCCCAAAAAAAAAAGAAAAAAAAAAGATTAAAAATAAATAAATAAATAAATTTTTTGCCCACAAGGGGCGCCCGCCTCATTGGTGCCTATGGGGGGGGTGGGGTTTTCCACCCGCAGAGGCGCCTAGAGGCGGCCTTCTGGGGCGTAACTGTAGCGCAGAGCACTGCGCTTCACCCACCCCCCTTTTGGAGCCCGCTCCATTGGTGCCTATGGGGGGGTGGGGTTTTCCACCCGCAGAGTCGCCAAATGGCAGCCTTCTGGGGCGTAACTGTAGCGCAGAGCACGGCGCTACACCACCCCCCTTTTGTGATGTCTTGGATCATGATTGGTCCAGACTCCAGCCTGGACCAATCATGATTAAGGACATCCATGCTGACCTCGTTGGGGGCGGTGCCGGTGCGTGCATTAGTCACTCACCGTCACTGCCCGGTCAGCTTCCCGCCGCCGCAGAAGAGGAGTTGCGAGGAGGGGAGAAGCCGCCGCCGGGAGACGAGCAGAAGAGGACAGACGTCGGAGTCGCGAGGAGGGGGAGAAGCCACCGCCGGGAGCCGAGCTGTCGCCAGGTAAGTGTCTCAGCCAGGGAAGTGCTGACTCGTCACCTGTGCCATGCCTATTCCGTCACCTGTGCCATGCCTATTCCATCACCTGTGCCATGCCTATTCCATCACCTGTGCCATGCCTATTCCATCACCTGTGCCATGCCTATTCCATCACCTGTGCCATGCCTATTCCATCACCTGTGCCATGCCTATTCCATCACCTGTGCCATGCCTGTTCCATCACCTGTGCCATGCCTGTACCATCTGTGCCATGCATATTCCATCTGTGCCATGCATGTACCATCTGTGCCATGCCTGTACCATCTGTGCCATGCCTATTCCATCACCTGTGCCATGCCTATTCCATCACCTGTGCCATGCCTGTACCACCTGTGCCATGCATATTCCATCACCTGTGCCATGCCTATACCACCTGTGCCATGCCTGTACCATCACCTGTGCCATGCCTGTACCATCACCTGTGCCATGCCTATTCCATCACCTGTGCCATGCCTATGCCATCACCTGTGCCATCACCTGTGCCATGCCTGTGCCATCACCTGTGCCATGCCTATACCATCTGTGCCATGCCTGTACCATGACCTCAAAGTCACGCAATTTTTTACCGCGTTTTTTGCCGCGAAGCAATACCTATTACATTTTTCTTTTTGCGCCCCCCCCCCCAAAAAAATTCTGAGTACCAGCCGCCACTGGGTCTGACTGGAGGGAAGAGTACTCTTCCTCAAACCTCCAAAGGTAAAGCACCCCATAATAAGCAGGGACCTCCCCCCCCCCCCCCCCCCCCCCCCCCCCCTCCGGGGTGCAAGAATAACGTAAGCCGTTCAGAGCTTCTGAGGGACTAAGAAGCCCTGGAGCAAGCCTAAGACCAGTCAGTCTGGTTCTGCGGACAAGTCCTCTTCAGCATTAAGGGGCGCCCTCACTCGTTTCGGGGTGGGGCGACATCTGCGCTTTTTTTTAAGGAACCCTGGATTTCCTTAGTTCACGACAAGTGGGTTCACAAACTGATTCGTTCCGGGTACAAGATCGAATTTCAGTCCCAGCCGGCAGACAGAATCTTTCAGTCAAATCTTCGCCTGTCTCCAGATCCTTTGAAGGATCTCCGGGAGGGTATGCAGGATCTCCTTGCTCAAGGAGTGATTGCGCCGGTTCCCCCGCAGAAACACTTTCAAGGTTTCTATTCAAACCTGTTAACGGTGCCCAGAAAGGAGGACAGGGTGCGTCTAATCCTGGATCTGAAGGCTCTGTACCGCTTTGTGTGGATGCAGAAGTTTCGAATGGAGTCCATTTGGTCGGTTGTGGCATATTTGAATCGGGGGGATTTTCTGGCCTCCATCGATATTAAATATGTGTATTTGTACGTCCCCATCTTCGAGGGACACCAGCGATCCCTCCGCTCTGAAGCGGCAGAGGAGTATTTTCAATTTGTGGCATTACCCTTTTGGTCTCGCCCCCGCTCCCAGAGCTTTTGCCAAGGTCCTGGCCCCAGTGTTGGCCTTGTTACGTCAGAGAGGGATTGCCATCTTTGGATATCTGGACGATTTCCTGTTACGAGCAGACTCTCTCACTCGTATCTGTTGGGCGACCTCTCAATTACGGTTCAGACCCTTCAAGAAATTCGGGTGAACAGTAAATTTAAAAAAAATCTGCTATGACGCCCTCCGTACGGGTGACTTATCTGGGGCTGACTCTAGACTCTACCCTGTCGAAGGTCTTATTCCATTGGAAAAACTTCAGAAGTTTCAGGGGCGATCAGGTTGCTGTTGGAAACCGATCGGTCTTCCCTACGGACATACCATCAGACCCAGGGCTCTCTTGCATCGACCTTTTGAGGCGGACCTGATTGCGCAGTCTCACTCAAGGTCTCTGCAAAAAGATTCTGGCAAAATGGAACAGGGATCCACGGTCGTTGGACCAGAAGATACGTTTGAGCCATCTCACGAGGTCTGCTCTATCCTGGTGGATCCAGTCGCCAGCTTTGTGTCAGGGCAAGTCCTTCCTGCCGCTGTTCTGGACGGTGGTCACTAAGGACACCAGCCTGTTAGGCTGGGGTGGAGTGCTAGGGAAGCTCTGTGCCCAGGGGACTTGGTCGACAGAGGAGTCTTCCTTGACGATCAATATTCTGGAGCTCAGTGCGATCCAAGCTTTGCTTGTTCCACTGGACGAGTCGGCTACGCGGTTCTCCGGGTTTGGATACAATTTGACAATGCCACGGCTGTGGCTTACATCAATCATCAAGGGGGCACCAAGAGTGGCGGCCAAGGAGGTGGCCAGGATTCTGGTATGGGCGGAAGACCATCTTCCTGCTCTTTCTGCAGTCCACATTCCGGGTGTGGAAAATTGGCAAGTGGATTACCTGAGTCATCAGGTGCCATTGGCAAGTGGATTACCTGAGTCGTCAGGTGCTGGATCAAGGGGAATGGTCCCTTCATCCTGAGGTGTTTCATCTCCTGTGTGCCCGGTGGGGGACTCCGGAGGTGGATCTGTTTGCGTCTTGCTTCAACAAAAAAGTCCAGAGGTTTGTGGGCAGGTCTCTGGATCCTCTGGTCGACGCGCACAGGTGCTTTGGTGGCTCCTTGGAGCCAGTATTGGCTGATTTATGCCTTTCCTCCGTTCAAGCTCCTGCCAAGATTTCTTTGCAGGGTGGCGGTGGAAGGAATTCCGGTCGCTTCAGACTGGCTTAGTCGGTCTTGGTATGCAGACCTAGTAAAAATGGTCATTGATCCCCCATGGAGACTTCTTCTGCGGATGGATCTGCTGTCCGAGGGAAGCATCCTGCTTCACGGTCGCTGGCTTTAATGGCATGGCTGTTGAAAGCGAGTTGAGTGGTAGAGGTCTTTCTTACTCAGTGATTCGTACACTTTTGAAGGCCAGGAAGTCGACGTCCAGGAAGATCTATCATCATACAGGGAAATCCTATATTTCCTGGTGGGAATCGCTGCAGCTGCACCCTCGTTGGTTTTCTGTAGCTAGGATTTTGGCCTTTTTACAAAAAGGGGTTGAGCAGCGGTTCGCTTTGGGGCTCTATCAAGGGCCAAGTGTCGACCTTGGCCATTTACTTCCAACGTCCGTTGGCTGCTAATGCCCTGATTTGCACCTTTATTCAGGGGGGGTCATCTGGCTCCCGCATCGGAGATCCCCGTTACCTCCGTGGGATCTCAATCTGCTTTTTGTCCGTTCTTCAAATGCCTCCTTTTGAGAACATTAGGGAGATTTCTCTGCTTTTTTTTATGCAAGAAGATTGCCTTGCTGGTGGCAATTACTTCTGCCTGCAGAGTGTCGGCTCTGTCCTGTCCACCTTATTTGGTGGTCCACAGAGATAAAGTGGTGCTCCGACCGAATCCGTCTTTTCTTCCTAAGGTGCTGTTGGATTTTTATCTCAATGAAGTCTGTGTTGCCTTCTCTATGTCCTAAGCCTCAGCATCCCAAAGAAATTGCCTTGCACTCTTTGGATGTGGTTCGGGTGATAAGGGTTTACCTGGCGGTAACTGAGTCTTTTAGAAAAACGGACTCTCTTGGTTTTTACCGAAGGACCTCGGAAAGGTTTGGCTGCATCTGCTACGACCATTTCCAGATGGATCAGGCAGACAGTTGTTCAGGATTTACTGAAGGGTCAGGTTCCGCCTTTCCCTGTGGAGGCGCATTCTACTAGAGCGCTGAGTGCCTCTTGGGCTATTCGTCATCAGGCCTCCATAGTGCAAGTTTGTAAAGCAGCGACTTGGTTGTCTATGCACACTTTCACAAAATTCTACAAGGTAGATTTGTTGGCATCTTCAGATGCTTCCTTTTGCCGCAAGGTTTGGCAGGCTGCTGTTTCATAAGATAATCATTTATTTCTCTTTTAGGGGTTTTTTCTTTCATGGATGAGCTCCTGTAGTTTCTGGTTGAGCTCCTTATTACCTAGTTGGCTAAGTTTAGCCTTTGACGTTTACGTTTCTTATCTGGTTGCGTTCTCCCCACCCCTCATGCCTACACTGCTTTGGGATGTCCCAATGGCTAAGATGTATAAGACCTGCGTCTGTCAATGGACGATAGAGAAAAAAGGATTAGTGCAAGAACTTACCGTAAAACCCTTTTCTCTTGAGTCCATTGACAGACGCAGCACCCGCTCCTCTGATATGGGGATGGTTTTGTGTCTTTCACTGCTTGCAACAAAACTGTTTTGCTGGAGCAGGGTGAGTGGGGCTATGCCTATAGGGACAGCCCCGTGGGCGTGGTGAATTGCTTTTTTTTCCCTGCCTTGTACTGCTCCTGCAGGGTGCAGCATAACCCAGTGGCTAAGAAGTATGGGAGCTGCATCTGTCAATGGACTGAAGAGAAAAGCATTTTACGTTAAGTTCTTACAAATCCCGTTTTTGCAAGCACTTTGGGAAACATGACTGTAAATCTATTATGTTGTGCACACCACATTAGTGCACCTGAGCGCAGGCAATATTGCCTATATGGAGACGATTATCTTAAGAAGTATGGCCAGAGCTTTTTTTAGTCCATACTTGTCTGGGTCACAGGAGTGCCTTTAAAAAAAAAAAGTGTGTAGGTATTTTTGTGGTCCTCACAGGGTGGAAGTGTACAAATTGCCACATCCTTTAAGTTGATGAAAACCCTAGTTCTCTTTCGTACATTAATGGACACAGCGCCTGATATTCTTAACCATTGGGTTATACTGCCCCCTACAGGAGTAGGACACTAGGTAGAATAAAACGTCTGGCTATGCCTATGGGCAGTCCCAGGGGATATACTCCCTCTCTGCTAGTTTTTTTTTTCTTCTGCCTAGTCAGGAGTAAGGACCTAGTTCCTCACTGGGATCTCTGGTCCTGGCAATTTTTTCCTTTTAGATAGAATTTCTTTCCTGTGAGATCTACAATCAACTGCTAGACTGGTCCAGTGTTCACCCTAGTCTGGCCAGCATATGCGCGCAGACCTCCGCTCCGCGCTAGATTGGCTGCGACATAGCCCCACCGGGCAGGGGCTGCCTGCGAGCTAAACGCCTCGCGAAGTTGCATACGACTGGGTCTCGGCCCAAGTCACAGCGTTCCTCCTGGCCGTCAGCCCCTCCTTTTTTTTTTTTTTTTTTTTTTGGTGAGGGGTTCTGTCTGGAGTGGTGCCCGTCTGGTTCTTGGTATGGTGAGTAGCTGTCCCGTTCTTCCTCCCCCCATGGGGGGTTTTGCGGGGGGGTCCCTCCTTGTGGGACGGACAAAACCCCGGGTTCCCCTCATGCACCCCCCTTTCTCTGGGCCCCCCCCCATCCTACCCAACCCCCTCCACCTTTGGGGCTGTGTGGATGTTTTGGTCCACCTCCTGGGGTCGGGGCAGGGCGCTATGCTGGAGAGAAAGGTGCACCACCGGCAACCGGACGATCGCATGTGCGGGGGGTTGTACCTGGTGGGGGGGAGGTCTCCTACCAGGGCTCCCCGTCCTGCCTGGGCCTGTCCTTGGGGCCTAGGGATTCCTCCTGGGAGCCTTATGGTTCCACCATTTTGTTGTAGCCTATGTGCTCAATGCACGGCGGCCATGTTTGTGTAGTCCAGTGGCCATTTTGCGGTGGGTTGCCATTGAAAATGGCAGATGACCTCTTCAAAGGTCTCACAGGGGGAAAGTGTACCTTTCTTTCGCAGGCGGCTAAGGGCAAGGATCCTCATCGTAGACGTGGGCCCTGCTTCTCGGTTCATACTTTTTTTTTTTTTTAATGTCCCTCAGGATCGACTGACAAGGGCTCAAAGCCTTTCAGGGCCTCCTCTGGAGGATCCAAACGAACCTGTTCTGGTAAACCGAAAGCAGGCTTCTCCAGACCCGTGGCAAAGGCTCCTTCAGCATGAAGGTGTGCCCTCCCCTGTATCGGGGGTGGGGGGAATGTCTTTGTTGGTTTCTGGACCTGTGAACTTCCCTGGTACAAGACAAGTGGGTCAACAAAGTTATTCGGTCCAGCTACAAGATCGAGTTCGCTCTTGTCCACCCTCAAGGTTCTTTCCTTCCAACTTGCACCTGTCCCCGGACCTCTTACAGGATCTGGGGTGTTACAAGACCTGTTACTTCAAGGGGTGATTGTCCAGGTTCCGACTTGAGAATGTTTTCAGGGTTTTTACTCAAACCTGTTTACAGTTCCCAGGAAGGAAGGCAAGGTGTGTCCAATTCTGGACCTAAATTTGCTGAACTGCTTTATGCGGGTCCAGAAGTTCAGGGTGGAATCCATTTGCATTATGGTGGCATCCCTGCATCAGGGGGATTTTCTTGCCTCTATCAACATCAAGGATGCTTACCTTCACATTCCAAAATGTGCTGGTCACCAGTGCTTCCTCTGCTTTGCCATGGGAGAGCATTATCAGTTTGTGGCGTTACCCTTTGGTCTCGCTTCTGCTCCTCTGGTCTTCACAAAAGTGTTAGCCCCGGTGCTAGCATTGTTACGCCAACAGGGGGATTGCGGTACTGTGCTCCTTGGACGACCTCCTTCTGCGAGCGGAGTCTCCTACTTATCTGTTGGAAAACCTGGAAATCCCCATACGAACTCTGCAGGAGTTTGGCTGGATTCTGAATTTTCAGAAGTCTGCTCTGCTTTGGTTCCGTCCACAAAGCTGGTCTATCTGGGTCTGACTCTGGACTTGGCCTTAGCCAGAGTGCTCCTTCCTCTGGACAAACTCCAGAAATTGCAGGCTGCAACTTGTCTCCTGCTGTCCAGCAGATAGTCATCCTTCCGGACTTGCATGTGGGTGCTGGGCCTGATGGTGTCTACCTTTTTGGAGGTGGCTCCGTTTGCACAGTTCCATACGAGGTCCCTGTAAAGGGAGATACTGGACAACTGGGACAAGATTCTGCAGTCTCTGGACAATCCGATTCGGCTGAGCCAGGGATCGAAGGAGTCCCTGCTATGGTGGTTTGGGCTTCGTCTGGGCAAATCCGAGCAGAGACTGGCCTTGAGTTGGCCTTAGCGGTCTTCTTTCCACGGCCCTTGACCAAATAGCCCCTGGTGCGTACCTATCCAAAGGGAGTTATGCACTTGGCCCCTCCAGTTCAGTCTACATATCAAGATGTGGATTGCAAAAGCCAGAAAGTGCTGGTGCTTGAAAGTGAAGCTTCTGAATTAAAAATCCTCCACCATATAAAGATTGGCCGCTCACCTCACGTTCTGAACCCTGTGTTACCAGCGGGTCAGAACAATCTGTTCCCAAACAGGGATAAAATCCTGTGGATGGTGGTCAGCCAAAATCCTGTGAATTTCGATCCTCCAATACGAGACAAAAAAGAGGGACAAATCTAGTGCTCTCTGCATGCAAATTTTTTATTTAGGCAAACAATACAATAGACATCCAACTCACATTATCAGGCACAATCAGCTGTGCGGGCTCTATAACACGATCCTCTGAATACTGAGTAATCGAGCGTGCACAGCTAATTGTGCCTGACGCTCACCCTGGCTGGCTCGGGATTGAGGCCGGTGTTCACCATTGCCCTGGTGTCACAAACTCTTGACTGAGTGGGCTAAGCTTTTACGCCGTGACCTGGAGGCAGAACAGCTCCCACCTGCCTTTGCTGAGCTGGCAGACCAGCTGGTCCAGGGGCTACAGTTTATCTGTGCTGCATCTTTGGATACCAGTGGCAGCTGGTGCTCAAAATTTTTGGGGGGGGCGCAAAAAGAAAAATGTAATAGGTATTGCTTCGCAGCAAAAAACTCGGTAAATTGCGTGACTTTGAGGTCATGGCACAGATGATGGCACAGATGATGGCACAGATGATGGCACAGGTCATGGTACAGGAGATGGTATAGGCATGGCACAGGTCATGGTAAGGGCATGGCACGGCACAGGGCATGGTACGGCACAGGTCCTGGTACAGGCATGGCACTGATGATGGTATAGGCATGGCACTGGTCATGGTACAGGCATGGCACAGGTGATGGCACAGGTCATGGTGCGTGCATGGCACAGGTCATGGTGCGTGCATGGCACAGGTCATGGTGCGTGCATGGCACAGGTCATGGTGCGTGCATGGCACAGGTCATGGCATAGGTCACCTCCCCCAACTTCGTCAGCAGGGTCAGGATGTCCTGAATGATGATTGGTCCAGGCTGGAGTCTGGACCAATCACAGCCAGGACATCACAAGTGGGGAGTGTCGGGCGCATTGCTCTGCGCCCCGGTGACCCCCAGAAGCCCGCCAATCGGCGCCTCTGCCCGCTGCACGTGGGGTGGAAAACCCCACCCCCCATAGCCACCACTAACTCCGGCGCCCCTAGTGGGCTAAAAATTTATTTATTTTATTTTTTTTAATCTTGCCTGGACCGTCAGATGGCACTTATATTTAGATCCTGCAACACTTTGGTATCTTCTACTAGCCACCTGTGGTGGAAGCTATGAATCTAATTTTTATATATATGTTTATGTAATATGTGGTGTCATGTTTTTGTCTTTTTTATATTTATCAATAAAGTTGTATTTTTTAATGAAAGTGTGAAGATTTGTATGCATCCCTTCATTTTGATGCCGGTATAGTCCCGCTTTTTCTTTCCTCTCCTTTTTGACTTGAAGACAACGTGTTGCCTTCCCTGTGTCCCAGGATTAAACCTCTGAAGGAATTTGTCTTGCATGCCTTGGATGTGGTCCAGGCTATTAGGGTGTACCTGGCAGCTACATGGTCTTTCAGGAAGTCAGACTCTTTGTGCTCACGGATGGACCACGTAAAGGATTGTCCGCTTCCTCTGCAACCATTTCTAGATGGATCAGACAGACGGTGGTTCAGGCTCCTCCTTTTGCTGTCAACGAGCACTCTATTAGGGCGCTTAGTGCCTCCTGGGCCTTCTGTCATCAGGCGTCAGTGACGCAGGTTTGCAAGGCAGCCACCTGGTCGTATGTGCAGGATGTGTTGGCATCTGCGGATGCTTCCTTTGGCCCCAAGGTTTTGCAGGCTGCTTTTTAACCACTTCCCCACTGCTCACTGTGCTGCTACTGTCGCACAGTGGCTCGTTATCTGGCCATCTAGGTCTACGTCACCAGACATTCCCCTCTCTCGGCGGCGCGCGCGCGGCCGGAGGCTCGCTCCCGCTGTTTTCAGTCACAGCGGGAGTCGGGCCAGGGGGAGGAGCGGCGGCGATCGCCGCTGCTCTTCCCCGATCGTCGGGGAATCTAGTTTGGAGATCCTCAGTGACAGATTGCAGTGTTCAGCATAGCTGAACATGCGATCTGTTCTTATGTCACTCAGTCACCTCCCTCCCCCCCCCCCCCACACGCTAGTAAGCACCAGGCATACATTAACCCCTCCCTCTCCAATAAAATTAACCCCTTCCCTGCCAGTGTCATTTTTACAGTAACAGTGCATATATATAGCACCGATTACTGCAGTAATGTCACTGGTACCCCCAAAAGTGTCAAAAATGTCAGTCAAGGGTCCAATCTGTCCGCCGCAATGTCGCAGTCCCGCAAAAAAAATCGCAGATCGCCGCCATTACGCGTTAAAAAAAAAACACCAAAAATGACAGAAATCTTTCCCTTTGTTAGTAAACGCAATAACTTTTGCGCAAACCAATCAAAATACGCTTATTGTGATTTTTTTTTTTTTTACCAACCATAGGTAGCAGAAAACAAATTGGCCAAAAATGTAAAAAAAATTTGATTTTTACATTTTTTTGGGGGGGGGGGGGGGAAATTTCATATAAAAAAAAATGTTAAAAATATTATTTTTTCAAAATAAACGCTCTTTTTTTGTTTATAGCGCAAAAAGTAAAAATCGCTCAGGTGAACAAATACCACCAATAAGCTCTGTTTGTGGGAAAAAAAGGATGTAAATTTAGTTTGGGTACGGCGTCGCACGACCGCGCAATTGTCAGTTAAAGTCGCACAGCGCCGAATCGCAAAAAGTGGCCCAGACGTAAGACCGCAAAATCCTCCAGTGGTAAAGTGGTTGTTTGGTTGAGCCTGTTGCCTGGTTTGCTAATGTTTAGCCTTGGGAATTTTTTGCTGTTCCCACCCCTCATGTTTAACACTGCTTTGGGACGTCCCAATGGTTAAGAATACCAGATGTGTCCGTCAATAAACGAAAGAGAAAATATGATTTTTGACTTGCCGTAAAAAACATTTCTCTGATGTTCATTGACGGGCACAGCACCCACTCCTCTGTGGGATAGAATTCTGACACTGTAACAAAACTGAGTGGCTATAGCGGAGAGGGAGTAATACCCTCCTCTCTTAGACTGTCCATGGGGATGACCACATTTTTTTTTCTGCCTAGTGTCCTATTACTGTAGGGTGCAGTAGAACCCAATGGTTAAGAATACCAGAAGCTGTGTCCGTCAATGAACATCAGAGGAATGGATTTTACATTAGGTCAAAAATCCCATTTTTAGTCACAATAGAAAATAAACATATCAAATGTTTAAACTGAAGGCTCAAAGTTGGGACATGGCCATGTTTACCATGGTGTAGCATCCCCAATTCTTTTAGGCTCCGTTCACATTTGAACAATCTGAGTCGCGATGCCATTAGTTCCTAATTGCAGGATGCGTGTCGCCCAAAAGGAGGTCCCCTTTCTAGCGACAGACGTCCTGCAATTTTGTTTTCTACGCAATGATTTCTACCGTGATTTGTTGGGCAACAATCGCAGGCAAATCGCATTGCAATTGGGGTACAATTAAAAAGTAATGGCATTGCACAAGCGTCCCACGATTTTGAATCGCTGTCAGAATCGCAGGGATTCTTTCTGAGATTTGGATCACTAATGTGAATGGCTCTAGAACACTCAGTTTGGTAACTGAGGAGACCAGTTGTAGTTTTGGAAGAGGATTGTTGTCCCATTCTTGCTTGATATGATTTTAAATGCTGAACAGTGCTGGGTTGTCTGTTATATTTTTGGGTTAAGATGCTCCAAATATGTTTAGTTGGTGAAAGGTCTGGACTGCAGGCAGGCTGTTAAGCACCTGGACTCTTCTCCTATGAAGCCATGCTGTTGTCATAGATGCAGTATGCGGTTTAGCATTGTCCTACTAATATATGTAAGGCCTTCTCTGAAAACAGTGCATGCATGGGAGCATATGCTGCTCTAAATTCTGTATATAAGATATATTGTCAAAAGTATTCGAACATCTGTCTTTAGGCCCCTTTCATACAGACGGTGTGCCCGACGGACTCGGTTTTGCTCAATGGGGCTTGATCCACCGATCCCCCGCTGAGCAAGCGGATGACCGCTCCATCTCCGCTTACTTTGCAGAGACGGAGCTGTCAGAGCCCCGCTCTCTTCTGTGGGAGATCGGATGAGAACGGACCGCCTGTCCAGTTTTCATCCAATCTTAACCATTCCTCCAGACGGATGGAAAATAGGGGTTCTATTCTTCCGGATTTCATGGACAGGATCGCATAGCAGCGGGTGTCAGCGGAGATATCTCTGCTGATATCCGCTGCTCCATAGGGCTGCATGGAGCATCCGATCACGTCCGCTTGAAAAACTGACAGGCGAACCGGATCGGAAAGCCTGTGTGAGAGGGGCCCTACATGCACATGAACTTTAATGGCATCCCACTCTTAGTCCATAGGGTTCAATATTGAGTTGCCCCCCCCCCCCCTTTGCAGCTATAACCGCTTCAACTCTTCTGAGAGGGCTGTCCACAGGTGTGTCTATGGGAATGTTTGACCATTCTTCCAGAAGTGCATATGTGAGGTCATGCACTGATGTTGGATGAGAAGGCCTCCTTCGCAGTCTCCGCTCTACTTCATCCTAAAGGTGTTCTACCGGGTTGAGGTCAGGACTCTGTGCAGGCCGGTCAAGTTCCTCCGCCTCAAACTAAATTATCCGGGTCTTTATGTTCCTTGCTTTGTGCACTGGTCCAAATCATTTGGTGGAGGGGGGATTATGATGTGGGTTTTTTTTTTTTTTCCCCAGGGGATGGGCTTGGTCCCTTAGCTCCAGTGAAGGAAAATCTTAAGGCGTCAGCATACCAAGACATTTTGGATCATTTCTTGCTCCCAACTTTGTGGGAATTTTGGGGATGGCCCCTTCCTGTTTCAAAATGAATGCGCACCAGTGCAAAAACAAGAGCTGTAAAGACATGGATGAGCGAGTTTGGCGTGGAGGAAATGCAGCAAATCCTGTGCTTTCCCGCACCACATTGAAATCACACAGCCATGCGATCTGCTGTGGGTGTCCATGTTAAATTAACGACACCATGAAACGGCTTGTAAAACGCAATGGGATTTCTAGAATTGGATTGCGTAAGTGTGAACACTAATGCGATGCAATTCAGTTGCGAAAAAAAAAAAAAAAAGGTCCTGCACCATTTTGATGCAGATGCAATGTGATTTTGAGCCATACAAAATGAATGGGTCAAATAGCATCGTACAGACATCCAGACATCGTATGATTTGCACAGGAATGCAGTGCAATTCCTGTGCAAATCGCATGCGGTGTCCCACACCACACAAGTGTGAACCCAGCCTGGGCTGAACTCATTTATAACTTCCTTTTATAAAGGACACAAATTAAAGAGGACTCGCTCATTTTTATGCTTTATCTTGCTCCCCTCCCGCCCCCCCCCCTTAATCAATCCATTAATTTTCTTACAAAAAGCATGCATATAGTAAGTGAAAGCAGAGTTGATAGAAATGAGTATATTGCTGTGCTGCGTCCCCTTTCACTATTAAGTCACAGGCTGTCGTGGGTCCAGAATTACTTGGCCTTGAACAAAATGGGTTGATTGATGCTGGTCATCAGACTGAAAACAACTAGTGACAGAAAAAAGCACTGAAGGTTAAAATCTCTGCAGTATATTTTATCCTTCTCTATGGACTATTAATTTGATTTTGATTTTTTTTTTTTTTTTTGCTGGAGTTCTTCTTTAGGCCCCTTCACATGGGTGCTTCCGGTTAGATTAGGTTTACACAAATTCGTTAATGGGTTATCAATTGGTACCCATGATGAATAAATGGTTGCTGTAAACTCCGTTATAAGACAGCATGCAGAGTATTTGTTTTTGTAAAATAACACAATACGGTTTTACATTGCTAAGCATTTCTATATAATATAGAAATTTGTATGTACTAATGTTTTACTAACACTGTTAAGGCCATAGATTTTTTTTATTTTGAAACTCTGCTCTCCTAAGGCTGGTATATATTTTTCACTTTAATTGTCTACAGTCTTACCTAGCATCAGTCCCCTAATGAGCTGCTAACAATTTGGGTTTTAAGGGCATCCTAATTCATCAATTAAGCTGCATCTTCTGTGCGGTGTTAAACATTTTTTGGCTGTCCTTCATAACTAGAGTTGTGCATCTTTAGTCATACACTGGGGAATTACTCAAAAGAAATAAGCCTGCTTCAGAAGAAGAATTGTGTGGAAATCAATACAGTAATGTAAGGTAAAGGAGAATGCATGACCCAAACTCAATTTATGTGTAGTTATAGACATGTTTTTTCAGAAAAGCAATTTTGTATAGTTTGTTTTACTATGTGAAATCCTGTTTTATTGCCTCTAGATAGCACATATGCTTTTATAGCCTGTGATGGGTCATGGACCCTGTGTAGAAACTCCTAGTACATTGTAATGATTGAAGTGCAACCTGTAGAGTGAAACTGCAGTGGATGCTTGTGCAGTATATAAATAGTTTTTCAGTAAATATTTAAAGTGTTATTGAGGCATTGGGCATTGTTTATGCCAGCGTTTGAGGGGACAGTAAAAAATATGCAGTTGAGCTGCATTTTTACCACGTCCGAACTACTCTCCCTTTAGCTGCAAAGGCAATGGACAGGTTTTTTACACATGATGTGGCCACAATGCTTTACATTGCTTTACATTGCTGTGCTGAAAAAAATGACCCCCCCCCCCCCGTCAAGCTTGACAGGCAGTACCGTCTAATGCAATCCAGTCACCTGAATAGGACCATAACCGTCCTAGAAGTGCATACAATGCATATGGTTGCAGCATGGTGGTGTGGATTTTTAGGGGGCAAAATAGTTTGGCAAAATAACACCATCTAAGATGCCTTCTCAACCTTCTCAAGAGCAATCAACCGCAAGTTGCTTTTCTGGGGGTACCACAAGATTAATGTGATGTTATAAGTGTTTGTTACCCCAACATTTTGCATTCCTGATATGTGCCTGCTGTACCATGTACTTAAGAAGTCTCCTGTTCTCTTTATTGCTTCATTTCTGTGAAATCTCTGGGGATCCTGCTAGTTCCTCTCCTTTCCTATTAAAAACTGACCACACTAAGCAGGAAAACACATCGTGGTCAGTTCTCCTCCTATGATCTGACTTGTCCTGACACGCTAACCCTCCCCGCACAGACATTCGTTGGAAAGCTTACTTTTTTTTTTAACATCTATACAAAAATGTCTTGCCTTTTTATTGCTATTTTAAACTGAATGGGTTGTTTTGCAAAGTGATCATTTACAATCACTTTAAACCAAAAAGCGAACATTTATTATACTAAAGCTCACCAATTATCAGTTGTGATGCCTGCTTTAGCTTTTTATTTTCACCTAGTGATCTAGCTAGTAAGTCTGTTTTTCAACAGAACAAGCTGCAGATGTAGCAGTTTAGAGGGTTAAGACAACCATTTACCACTGACAGGGTGCTTACAGTGATCAGTTTTTATTTATGTAAAACCCTTATCCCAAAAGGGGAAAAAAATGTTGCTGCAACTGCTTAAGTATTAGCCGGAAGGGAAAGATGAGGGGAGTCATTATGGGCACACGTTAGTTGTTCTGAAGGAGGGTAAGGATACAACTCTGTTCCAATTACCGACCAATAGCTTTGTTAAATACAGACACAAAAAGCATTAAGTACAGACACAAAAATGTATGCAAAGATATTAACGACGAGACTAAAGGAGTTGATGCTGAAGTGGATCCAAGCAGATCAAACAAGGTTTATACCAGGAAGGGAAGGAAAAGATAATGGAATAAGAACACTACTAATGTTGCAAAAAAAGAAAAGCATAAGGTCCCCAGCCTTACTCCTATCAATTGATGCTGAAAAGGCATTTGATAGACTGGGGGTTTATGATGGAAACAAGTTTGGGAATAGACCCCAAAATGGCCCAATTGATCAAAAACCTATACAACCATCCTACAGCGTCGGTAAAGGTCAATGTAAGTATGTCGCTTCCTTTTGAGATGCTTAATGGAACAAGACTAAGATGTCAACTGTCGCCCCCCCCCCCCCCTATGTACTGTCATTGGAGCCCTTATTGGCGACAATACGAAATAATGTAGATATAGGAGGAGTGTGGGGGGTGGGAGAAGAACACAAGGTTGCGGCATACGCGGATGACCTATTATTTTTATATATATCTAACCCCTGGATAACACTTTCAAATCTGGTAAAGGAATTTAAGAAATATGGTGAATTATCGAATTTAAAAATTACCCCGGTAAAGTCGGAAACCCTAAATATATGCTTAAAGCGTAATTCCACTTTTGTTGAGAAAAGAACATTCCCCTCTGGGTGATCTCTGTACATTACAAGGATTTTAACAAACTTTGTTGCAGATTCCTATCTTTGTTATTCTGAAGGAATCCTTGTTTGTTCCTCTCGGCTGAGTGGGTCAAATGGGAGTGGTTTCATAATTATCTGTCAGCTGTGGCAGTTGCAGGGCTCTGAGGAAATCTGCTGGGCCTGCCTCCCTTTAGACATGCTCCTATTGGAAGTATCTCACCAAAAATTACATTTTTGTTGCAGGGGATGCTTAAAATCTGGCTTGTATTTTAGGCAAAGTTCTGGGAAAATTGGTGCACTAATCACACAAGCAGGAAATTATGTTTCTGGGGTGTAGTCTGTTTACATTCTGTGTACAGAACAGCTCCAGGTAGCCATATTGCAGAAAAAAAAAAATTTGGGAGAGGGTGACAAAGTCAGCCCTATAAAGGACAGATTTCTGTCTGGTACCACATCCTAAAAAATTGTTTCCAAAAAAACTAGATGGAGGACTTTAAAGGTACCTTAAAAGCAAATCTAGTGCGATTTTATTATGCAAGAAAAGTATTCATTAAAACCACACAGATACAGGTAGTGCAGAATTATTAGGCAAATTAGTATTTTGACCACATCATCCTCTTTATGCATGTTGTCTTACTCCAAGCTGTATAGGCTCGAAAGCCTACTACCAATTAAGCATATTAGGTGATGTGCATCTCTGTAATGAGAAGGGGTGTGGTCTAATGACATCAACACCCTATATCAGGTGTGCATAATTATTAGGCAACTTCCTTTCCTTGGGCAAAATGGGTCAAAAGAAGGACTTGACAGGCTCAGAAAAGTCAAAAATAGTGAGATATCTTGCAGAGGGATGCAGCACTCTTAAAATTGCAAAGCTTCTGAAGCGTGATCATCGAACAATCAAGCATTTCATTCAAAATAGTCAACAGGGTCGCAAGAAGCGTGTGGAAAAACCAAGGCGCAAAATAACAGCCCATGAACTGAGAAAAGTCAAGCGTGCAGCTGCCAAGATGCCACTTGCCACCAGTTTGGCCATATTTCAGAGCTGCAACATCACTGGAGTGCCCAAAAGCACAAGGTGTGCAATACTCAGAGACATGGCCAAGGTAAGAAAGGCTGAAAGACGACCACCACTGAAGAAGACACACAAGCTGAAACGTCAAGACTGGGCCAAGAAAAAGACTGATTTTTCAAAGGTTTTATGGACTGATGAAATGAGAGTGAGTCTTGATGGGCCAGATGGATGGGCCCGTGGCTGGATTGGTAAAGGGCAGAGAGCTCCAGTCCGACTCAGACGCCAGCAAGGTGGAGGTGGAGTACTGGTTTGGGCTGGTATCATCAAAGATGAGCTTGTGGGGCCTTTTCGGGTTGAGGATGGAGTCGAGCTCAACTCCCAGTCCTACTGCCAGTTTCTGGAAGACACCTTCTTCAAGCAGTGGTACAGGAAGAAGTCTGCATCCTTCAAGAAAAACATGATTTTCATGCAGGACAATGCTCCATCACACGCGTCCAAGTACTCCACAGCGTGGCTGGTAAGAAAGGGTATAAAAGAAGAAAAGCTAATGACATGGCCTCCTTGTTCACCTGATCTGAACCCCATTGAGAACCTGTGGTCCATCATCAAATGTGAGATTTACAAGGAGGGAAAACAGTACACCTCTCTGAACAGTGTCTGGGAGGCTGTGGTTGCTGCTGCACGCAATGTTGATGGTGAAAAGATCAAAACACTGACAGAATCCATGGATGGCATGCTTTTGAGTGTCCTTGCAAAGAAAGGTGGCTATATTGGTCACTGATTTGTTTTTGTTTTGTTTTTGAATGTCAGAAATGTATATTTGTGAATGTTGAGATGTTATATTGGTTTCACTGGTAAAAATAAATAATTGAAATGGGTATACTGTATCTTTGACTTTTGTTAAGTTGCCTAATAATTATGCACAGTAATAGTCACCTGCACACACAGATATCCCCCTAAAATAGCTAAAACTAAAAACTACTTCCAAAAATAGTCAGCTTTGATATTGATGAGTTTTTTGGGTTCATTGAGAACATGGTTGTTGTTCAATAATAAAATTAATCCTCAAAAATACTAATTTGTCTAATAATTCTGCACTCCCTGTAGATTTTTAACAGACAAGACATATACATAAAGCTCCACATAAGAACATTATAATTCCCCAATAGTCACACTTATCCGTCCATCCTGCTGCAGTTGGGTGGTGGATTGTGTTGCCATAAATTGCATTAGACGCAGGTGCGTTTTTCTCGGGGCAACAGCCCACTCCTTCAGGAAAGTATTTGTAAGCTTTTCTATGACAAAAATACACATGTAAGGGTCTTTTATCATACAATTGTACATATTTACAAAATATCTATCAAATGTTATCACATATATATGGGTGATACTTACCCAACAATAAACCTATAGTAAACAATATCTTCATATTGTAGAGGTCCCAACTAATCAAAGGTCATCATAAAGGTTAGATTTTTGGTATATCACCAATTAAGTAGTCTCCATACAAAAGTGAAGGAAAGGAAAGGCCACATCAATATGGTATTGCCTTTGCAATTGTCAGCCATAATGCAGGTAGTCAGGTGCATCCACAATGCAGGTTTCCAAAAAAAAAAAAAAAATGTCTGTCTGTCTCTCTCTCTGTGTCTCTGTCTCTCTGTCTCTGTCTCTCTCTGTCTCTCTGTCTCTCTCTGTCTCTCTGTCTCTGTCTATCTCTGTCTCTCTGTCTCTGTCTATCTCTGTCTGTCTCTGTCTCTGTCTGTCTCTCTCTCTCTCTCTGTCTCGTCTCTCTCTCGTACTATGACTCGCATTAGGTGGGAAGAGGGAGAAATTATGTAATGGAAGGTTAATATTGTAATTTAGGTTTTTTTTTTTTCTTTTTTTATCAGATAAAGTATTAATAAAAAAAACAAAAAAAGTGTTCGCTGGAGTTTGGGGTTTAATTCCATTAAATATTAATTTGGGACAGAGGATACAATTGTTAATCATCTGCCCTAGCAATCTGTGTGCAGCATTTAGAAGATGAGATTTATTGAGCTTGGCATGGCAGGCACACACAAGCTCATGTTTGTCAGATTTGTCTTTGCAATTTTATGTTGAACATTATTCTAAAATTAACAATTTTAGATGCAGCTTTTCACAGTTTGGTGAACCTGTACCTATCTTGAGACCGTTCAAGATGCCCTTTTTCTCTATCGTTCATTGACAGGCGCAGCTCCATACTCTTCTTGACCATTGGGTTATGCTGCCCCCTACAGGAGTAGGACACTAGGCAGGAAAATATTTACTACACCTATGGGGGGGTCCCTACAGGCATACACTCACTCTGCTATAGGATTCTTTTTTTTTTTTTTTTTGCCAAATTTAGGACATAGTTCCTGGCTGGGACTGCTGTCTTAGCTTGTCTTTTTTTGTTTTAAAGGGAACCTTTTGTAAAAAAAAAAAAAATGATTTTTTAGCTAGTTATGTTCCTGAGAGAACTGCAATCAACAGCCGGACTCTAGGACTCACCATGACAGAGCCCCAATGAACGGGGGCTGGCCCACAAGTGAAAAACCTTGCCGGGACACACACGCGACCTGGTTCGGGCTGAGTCACCCTTTGGCTGTCAAAACCCCCACCCCAAGTGGAGAGGTAGTCTGTCCGGAGTGGCACCAAGCTTATGTCGTTGGTATGGTGAGTAGTGTCCCCCCTCCATAGCTCTGGTGATCTCGCGGCAGACGTGGACTCTGGGATGGTCGGACCCTCAGGTACCCCTCATTCCCCCCTGGCCTCTAGGTATGTACCAGGCTCCCCCAAGGCCTCCCTCCACACCATCATAAAGGTCCCTACCTCAGTCAGTCATGGGGGTCCTCGGGGGGGTGGACGCGCAGATCCTGCTATAGCAGATCCGCGCGCGGGGAGGGGGGGTTAATCCTGATGGGGGTCCCTGCCGGGGACTTCTTAGGTGGTCCTGGAGACTGCATGGTGCCGCCATTTTACTGTAGGATCGTTGAGCCTAATTTTTGCCAAAGTTCCAATTGAAATGCATGGGCGGCCATGTTTTTGTGGTTTCCCTATAGGAATGCGGCCATTTTCTTTGAGTCCACAGGCTGGACAGCAGGGAGCAGCTAGGCCTTTACTCTAGTTATGACCCGGGTACTTCCTCTTTCTGTGAAGGTAATGTTCTCTGCACAGCAGACCGATCCTGTTCTCCATATCGAATGGTGGTATGTTTATTGGGGTCCCTGTAGTTCTCTCTCACACCCTGCTAACTGCAGTGCTAGTGGATGGGACTTGTAGTACCGCTGGTGCAGCGATGTGGGTCAATTTTTCGCAGTTTTCTTAAGGTGACACTGCGCTATTCCAGGGTTCATATGGAGTCCCAGGAACAAATTTTACCTACAGATCCCCTCCTTGTGGTTCCGGGGACCTCTGGGTCGCAACCTCTGTCTGCATTAACGGCAGTTTTAGTAAACCTGGTGTCAAGTCGATTTGGTTTAAAAAAAAAAAAAAAAATACCAATCGGATGGGGAGGACGACATATTGTCTGCAGCCACACAGGAAAGTGCGCTGGTGTAGGCACTTATAGTGTCAGTGCAGGAAATTCTAAAAATGGCGGATGATTCGGCAGCGTCGGGGATGCAGGTGTCATTTGGCACTCGCAAATCCCAGAAGTCGGGCAAGGTTTTCCCTTGTCCGGAACTTTTTCACAAAATTGTCTCTGACCAATGGGGGCGCCTCAATTAGTGGTGCCGAAGCGTTTTAGGAGGCGCTGTTCATTTGCGGACGCTGTATCCGCAATATAGACCATTCCAACGAAGTTGCAGCATCCGTTCTCTATACTGAACAAATCTACTGTGGTCTCCGTGGAGGAGTCCCCGGTCTTTACAGGCCCTGTGGATAGACGGATTGAGTCTCTGTCCCGCCACTTACACGTGATAGCGGGCTCAATACTTAAACCGATCTTCGTGATCTCTCTGGTGTCCCAGACCATAACGGAATGGGCAAAGTTACTAAAAAGTGACCTAGAAACAGAACAGCTCCCTCCGGGCCTGGCAGAGCTAACGAACCAAATGGTCCAAGCCCTACTATTTTATGTGATGCGTCGCTAGATGCGACCCCTTTTGTAGCCAGAGTATCTGTGGTGGGGGTAGCTATTAGAAGCATGGTGTGGCTAAAAAGCTGGTCTGCGGATCAGGCTTCAAAAAGGCTCCATCAGAGCTCCCCCTTATGGGGGACCATTTGTTTGGATCCTCATTGGATGAACTGATCAAGGGTCTTACAGGTGTGAAGAGTACTCTTCTTCCTCAATCCTCCAAGGGCAAGTCACCGCGTAATCCCCCAGGAAAAGCTGCAAAAGTTGCAGAGGGCGATTCTTTTGCTGTTATCCAGCAACCTGTCGTCCCTGCGGACTTGCATGCCAGCCTTAGACCTGATGGTGTCTATCATCGAGGCGGTTTAGTTTGCTCAGTTCCACACGAGACCCCCTTACAAAAGGAAATTCTTGTTAAATGGAACAAAGATCCAAAGTCATTGGACACTATTCGGTTGAGTCACAACGCAAGGGGTGCTTTTCTGTGGTGGCTTCGCTCGTTGGCCCTACACCAGGGCAGGTCCTTCCTCCCATTGTATTGGATCGTAGTAACCACAGATGCCAGCCTGTCCAGCTGGGGAGGAGTGGTTGGGAAGCTGTGTGTCCAGGGGTCCTGGACCGTGGAGGAGTCCAAAGTACCGATCAATATTCTGGAACTCAGAGCGAGAAAGCTTTGCGTGAGTCCCTGGACAAATCTGCTACAAGGTTGTCCAGTTTGGATTCAATCGGACAATGCCACGGCTGTGGCTTACGTCAATCATCAAGGGGGCACCAAGAGTGTCTTGGCGGTCCTGGAGGTGGCTGAGATCCTGAAATGGGCAGAAAATTTTGTTCCAGCCCTCTCCGCTGTGCATATCCCAGGATTACCTAAGTCGTCAGGTGTTGGATCAAGGAGAATGGTCCCTGCACCTGGAGGTGTTTCACCTGCTTTGTGTCTGGTAGGGGACACCCGACGTCGACCGGTTAGCCTCTCGACTCAACAAGAAGGTACAGAGATTTGTAGCTAGGTCTCAGGATCCTCTGGCCGACGCCACAGATGCACTGGTTGCTCCTTGTGGTCAGTATCTGCTGATCTGTGCGTTCCTTCCGCTGAAACTCCTGCTGAGGTTTCTGTGCAGAATAGAGGCAGAAGGGATTCTGGTGGCCCCAGACTGGCCTTTGCAGGTCCTGGTACGCAGATCTGGTAAGGATGGTCGCCGATGCTCCTTGGAGACTTCCTCTCAGGGAAGATCTGCTGTCTCAAGGGCCGATCTTCCATCCTGCTTTACAGTCGCTGGCTTTAACAGCATGGCTATTGAAAGCCAGGTATTGAAGGACAGGGGTCTTTCTGACTCAATGATTACTACACTGTTGAAGGCTAGAGAATCTACCTCTAGGAAGATCTATCATCGTACGTGGAAATCGTACATCTCATTGTGTGAATCGCTGATGGTGCATCCTTGCCTTTTTTCGGTGGCTAGGATTTTGACCTTTCTCCAAAGAGGGGTTGAACGGTTGGCCTTGGGTACTATAAAAGGCCAAGTGTCGGCTTTGCCTGTGTTTTTCCAATGCTCATTAGCTACGCATGCTTTGAATTCACACTTTTATTCAAGGGGTTCGCCATATAGCTCCTCCAAGACGATCCCCGTTACCTCGTGGGATCTTAATTTAGTACTGTCTGTTCTTCAAAAACCTCCTTTTTGAGAACATTTGGGAGATTCCTCTGCTTATACTGTCACAGAAGGTAGCCTTTTTGGTGGCTATTACCAAAAAAGGCAGAGTATCTAAATTGGCGGTGCTATCCTGCCGTTCACCTTACAGTGGTGATCGAAAGTTTGGGCACCCCAGGTAAAAATTTGTATTAATGTGCATAAAGAAGCCAAGGAAAGTTGGAGATTTTTCCATAAGGCATCAAATTACAGATTAGACATTCTTATAATATGTCAAAAAAAGTAAGATTTTATTTCCATCATTGACACTTTCAAAATTACAGAAAACAAAAAAATGGTGTCTGCAAAAGTTTGGGCACCCTGCAGAATTTATTGCATGCACTGCCCCCTTTGCAAGGCTGAGACCTGCCAGTGTCATGGATTGTTCTCAATCATAGTCTGGGAAGACCAGGTGATGTCAATCTCAAAGTTTTTAAGTGCCCTGATTCCTCTGACCTTGCCCCAACAATCAGCACCATGGGATCTTCTAAGCAGTTGTCTAGAAAACTGAAACTGAAAATAGTTGACGCTCACAAAGCTGGAGAAGGCTATAAGAAGATAGCAAAGCGTTTTCAGATGTCAATATCCTCTGTTCGGAATGTAATTAAGAAATGGCAGTCATCAGGAACAGTGGAAGTTAAAGCAAGATCTGGAAGACCAAGAAAAATATCGGACAGAACAGCTCGCAGGATTGTGAGAAAAACAATTCAAAACCCACGTTTGACTGCACGATCCCCCCAGAAAGATCTGGCAGAGTTGTGGTACACTATTCCACTATAAAGAGATACTTGTACAAATATGGTCTTCTTGGAAGAGTCATCAGAAGACTTCTACGTCCTCACCACAAAAAACAGTGTTTGAACTTTGCAAATGAACATATAGACAAGCCTGATGCATTTTGGAAACAAGTTCTGTTGACCGATGAGGTTAAAATTGAGCTTTTTGGCCGGAATGAGCAAAGGTACGTTTTTGGAGAAGAAGGGGCACAGAATTGAATGAAAAGAACCTCTGTCCAACTGTTAAGCATGGGAGTGGATCAATCATGCTTTGGGGTTGTATTGCAGCCAGTGGCACAGGGAACATCTCACGAGTAGAAGGAAAAATGGATTCAATAAAATTTCAGCAAATTTTGGATGGTAACTTGATGCCATCTGTGAAAAAGCTGAAGTTAAAGAGAGGATGGCTTCTGCAAATGGATAATGATCCTTAACACACCTTGAAATCCTCGGGGGATTACATCAACAGGCGTAAACTGAAGGTTTTGCCATGGCCTTTACAATCTCCTGACCTCAAGATAATTGAAAATCTATGGATAGACCTTAAAAGAGCAGTGCGTGACAGACAACCCAGAAATCTCAAAGAACTGGAAGACTTTTGTAAGGAAGAATGGGCAAAGATACCTCAAACAAAAATTGACTCTTGGCTGGCTACAAAAAGTGTTTACAAGCTGTGATACTTGCCAAAGGGGGCAGTACAAGATATTAACTCTGCAGGGTGCCCAAACCTTTGCAGACAGCATTTTTTTTGTTTCCTGTTATTTTGAAGGTGTAAATGATGGAAATAAAATCGAACTTTCTCTTACGTCCTCCGACAGTCGCCGCCCTCTTCATATTCGTCACAATGGGGTATTAGACTTTGCTCCGAAGGAGTAGCTAGGCAACAGAATATGTTAATATAAAAGTTTTAACACATCCCACCCCCAGGGGGTGGTCCCCTCAGTCAATACCCTCCTACTTCCTGTATCCATACTCCAGTTTCAATGTCTAGCTTGTCAGGAGTAGCTGGATGTCTCTATGCTGGGGCATTTGTCTCAGCCTTTTCTCTATTCTTTTTTGATTTTGTTTGTTTTTTTCTCTGTTTGCTTAGCTGTTCATTTTGTCAGCGTTAGTTTTTCTGATGAAGAGGATTCGTGCGGGCTGGGACTCAGGCTGATCCCCCTGGTCGCAGGTTGTGGGTCAGTGGTTTTCCCGGCCTGCCATCGAGCGTTCAGCCAGGTATTGCTCCTGGCACAGTGAACGACCCATCCCTGTTCGGTGCAGGGATGCTTGGTGAGGTGGCTACCTCACTGGACGCTGTGTGGTTTCTTAACCCCGGTTTCGTGCGTCCTGGTTGCGACTCTCCCTGCCTCAGGTGCTGCGGTTTGTTCGCCTGTGCGGGTCCCCCACGCCATTAGCAGGTAAGTGAACTTATGTGGGGACCTGTCTGTCGGGGGGGTGTCAGTCCGGGACTGTGTAACCTGCCTCTATTCACACTATTGGGCTCCCTGTCATTCTGCCTGCACGCTGTGGGCTGCAGGAGGGGGGGCTGTGTGGCACTGTGTGTCTGCCTGTTACTGTGTGAAGCGCTGTGTGCTGTGGGGCATGCCTGTGATCATGTTGGGGGCACTGTACAGCGGTCGCTGCGGCGACCTGCCATGTTCATTTTTTACATGGGCGATGTGTTACATCGCAGAGCGGGGGAGCGGCGTTTTCGGCGCCAAGCACCGCCATTTTGCCTGCATCGCCCCGGCCGCATGTTTTCAATGCGGGCGGCCATTTTCTTGTAGCCTCTCATAGGCTTTACAAGAGCGCCCTGATTGCATCACTTCCTCTTTCCTGATGTGCACCGATCGCAGCAGCTACTGCAAGGGTCCCCTCAGGTTTTGTTTTAACTTTCCTATCTGCCTGTATCCATTGCCTGTTTTCTGTGCTCTCCCTGTGGGGGTCTCATTAGGCTTGTGTGTGTGGCGGTGGGCTGCGCTCGCCGCGCTTGTTAAGGGGGCAGTGACCCTTTCTTGTCAGCATAAGTTTTGTGGGGCAATTGATTTCTCAGGAGGGCAAATTTCCTGCCACATTGGTGGGTAGCCAGGGGACTGCTGTTTCTCCCCCAGGGAGGGATTTGGCTGTGATTGTGGCTAATCTTGCTGCCCAGGTGCAAATGTTGGTGGCTGCTCAATCCACAAAAAGGTCCAGAGTTTCAATTTCCTCTGGTTCAGAGGGTGATGGTGCGGTGGCTGATATGGCCGGGGTCCCGTTCCTCCCTGGATCTTGTGGGGTCCGAGGTGGAGGCTGAGGTTGAAGGGGTGGATAATTCTTCCCCTGGCTCGTCTGAAGAGCTTGCGCTCATGGATGACTTGGTTGCTTCCATCAAACAAACGCTGCGCTTGCAAGATGAACCGTGTCCGCCGGCTGCTTTGGCAGCTTATGGGACAAAGAGAAGGCGCAAAAACGTCGCAGGTTTTTCCCTGCACTGATGATTTTCAGAGCGCCGTTAAGGAACAATGGCGTAATATTCGCAAACCTTTTGCGGTACCCAGTAGGTTTAAACTGCGTTATCCTTTCACGCCCGCTACTGACGAGCGTTGGTGTGTACCACCTCCTGTGGATCACGCGATCGCGGTTCTGAATAAGTCCACTGCGATTCCTGCTGAGGATACCCCGGTATTCTGGGATGCCACGGACAAGAGGCTGGAGTCTCTTGCCCGTCATACCTATTCTATTATGGGTTCTATGCTAAAAGCTCTGTTTGCTTCCCTTATGGCGGCCCAGGCGGTCGCGAGTTGGAAGCAGGTGCTTAGACGCGTTTTGGTGGCTGACTCAGCCCCGCAGGCGACATTGGACATGGTGGATCAAATCCATCAGGGTGTCATGTATTTGTGCGATGCGGACTTGGATATGGTCCCGTTGGCCGCACGTGTACACGGTGTGGCGGTGTTGTCTCGCCGTTTGGTTTGGTTGAAGTGTTGGTCGGTGGACCAATCTTCTCGCAAGACTTTAGCCAATCTTCCTTATGACGGTTCTCGCCTTTTTGGCGACTCCTTGGATACACTGATAAAGGGGATCACGGGTGGTAAGAGCACGCTCTTGCCCCAATCCCAGAAGGCTAAGTCGGCTCCTGGTAAGAAGCATGCTTCCTTTCGGCCCTCTCAGGGGTCCTTTCCTGCCTTTCGGCCGCACTTTAAGGGCAAACCGTTCAAAGGTCAGGGCTCTCAAAAGAAGCCGTGGACAGGTAAGCAGAAGTCCGGCCAATCCGGATCCACTGCCCACAACAGTGCGGCCTGAAGGGGCGCCCTCACCCGGTTCTGGGGTGGGGGGACGCTTGCTCGGTTTTCTACAACCTTGGCTGGCCCGTGTTCGGGACAAGTGGGTTCAGGAAATCGTTCGATCTGGTTACAAGATCAAGTTTCTCTCTCGGCCGGAGAGCAGATTTTCCCCCTCAAATCTTCAACTGTCTCCGGAGCGTTTGCGGGATCTGCACCTGGCGGTGCGGGACCTGAGAGCTCAGGGAGTGGTGGTCCCGGTGCCTCATCAGGACAGATTTCGGGGGTTCTATTCAAATCTGTTCACTGTACCCAGGAAGGAGGGCAAGGTTCGTCCAATTCTGGACCTGAAGGCTCTAAACCGCTTTGTGCGGGTTCGCAAGTTCTGCATGGAATCTCTGCGGTCGGTGGTGGCTGCCCTGGTCCTGGGGGAATTCATGGCCTCCATCGATCTGAAGGATGCGTACCTACACATTCCCATTTTCGAGGGTCACCAGAGGTACCTTCGATTCGCCATTGCGGAGGATCACTACCAATTTGTGGCGTTGCCTTTTGGCCTCGCTTCGGCTCCGCGGGTTTTCACCAAGGTGCTTGCGCCGCTGCTGGCCTTGTTGAGGGCCCAGGGCATCTCTGTCCTGGGGTATCTGGACGACATTCTGGTTCGGTCTGCGACCAGCCAGGGTCTGGAGAAGGATCTGTCCGTCACGGTGCAGAATTCCCCGCCCCTCTTTTGGGGTTGATTGTACTCTCTACTGCTATTCCACTGAAACTGGAGTATGAATACAGGAAGTAGGAGGGTATTGACTGAGGGGACCACCCCCTGGGGGTGGGATGTGTTAAAACTTTTATATTAACATATTCTGTTGCCTAGCTACTCCTTCGGAGCAAAGTCTAATACCCCATTGTGACGAATATGAAGATGGCGGCGACTGTCGGAGGACTCAGAGAAAGGAATTTTACAGGTAAGATTTTACAAAAATTCCGTTTTTGTTCACATATTATAAGAATGTCTAATCTGTAATTTGATGCCTTTTGGAGATTTTTCCATCTTTCCTTTGCTTCTTTATGCACATTAATACAAATTTTTACTTGGGGTGCCCAAACTTTCGATCACCACTGTATCTGGTGGTACACAAAAACACCAGTGAATAATAGAGAAATCAATATTGCTGCGCCAAGTGAAATACAACCAATCAGGGTAATTAACATATAAACAAAATCATTTGTTTATGTAAATAAAAATCAGTAAATATTTAAATGTCAATAATCAGTGCCAAATGCTAATAAAGTGCAAAAAAAAGTCCGAGTGCTAGTGACACAGTGATTATAAAAGTCCAAGTCTATCCTTGAGGTGAGCTGCTAATTAGTGTTGAGCGAACACGGACTGTATTATTCGTGTTCGTACCGAATAATTGGATTTTTTGTACCCGAACACGGACACGGACACTTTACTGTATGTTCGGGTAAAAATCCGTGTTCGGTCGTTTTATTTCCGGGTTTTGCATGCTTTGGCGCTCTTTTCATGGCGGGCTTTCAACAGCCAATCAACAATCGTTTAACTGGTGTGCCTTAAGCCATCCCAGCCATGCCTGCAAATGTCTCAGTAGCTGTGATTGGCCGTCTGAAGCATGTGACCAAGTCTTTATAAGTTCGAGGCAGCCGCAGCGGCGTCATTATGCTGCTTAGATTCAGGGACAGAGCACACATCAACGTGCTGGCTGCTGATTAGGGAAAGATAGGCAGGAAAAAACCATTTGTGTCCGGATAGAATTGAGGGACAGGTCGGAGTGTTTAGGCAGGGCGAGTTGTAGGCATTTTAGGGATAGAGTCTGCTGAATTATATAGGGTCAGTGTCTTCTACAAACTACAATCGATATTGCTGTGTGGGGGGTGGGGTCTGCACTCAATCCTGATCTACGATCTCTTCTCAATCCTGTTAGGGACAGAGTCTGCTGAATTTTAGGGAAACTGTGTTCTACAAACTACAATCGATATTGCTGTGTGGTGTGGGATTGGAGATAGGCAGGTGTCAGTGATCCACATCCATTTTTCTGTGTGTGAGCTGCAGTGAACACAATCTTTTTGGGCTGCAGTGAACACAATCTTTTTGGGCTGCAGTGAACACAATCTTTTTGGGCTGCAGTGAACACAATCTTTTTGGGCTGCAGTGAACACAATCTTTTTGGGCTGCAGTGAACACAATCTTTTTGGGGTGCAGTGAACAAAATCTTTTTGGGGTGCAGTGAACACAATCCTTTTTGGTGTGCAGTGAACACAATCTTTGTGGGGTGCAGTGAACAAAATCCTTTGTGGGGTGCAGTGAACACAATCTTTTTGGGGTGCAGTGAACAAAATCCTTTTTGGGGTGCAGTGAACAACATCCTTTTTGGGGTGCAGTGAACACAATCTTTTTGGGGTGCAGTGAACAAAATCCTTTGTGGGGTGCAGTGAACACAATCTTTTTGGGGTGGAGTGAACAACATCCTTTTTGGGGTGCAGTGAACAAAATCCTTTTTGGGGTGCAGTGAACAAAATCCTTTTTGGGGTGCAGTGAACACAATCTTTTTGGGGTGCAGTGAACACAATCTTTGTGGGGTGCAGTGAACACAATCTTTTTGGGGTGGAGTGAACAACATCCTTTTTGGGGTGCAGTGAACAACATCCTTTTTGGGGTGCAGTGAACACAATCTTTTTGGGGTGCAGTGAACACAATCTTTGTGGGGTACAGTGAACAGAATCTTTGTGGGGTGCAGTGAACACAATCTTTGGGGGGTACAGTGAACACAATCTTTGTGAGGTGCAGTGAACACAATCTTTGTGGGGTGCAGTGAACACAATCATTGTGGGGTGCAGTGAACTCAATCTTTGTGGGGTACAGTGAACACAATCTCATACTGAAGGTTTGAGGGTGCTGCCTGTTCCATACTCCCCCTACTCCTCATCTAGCCTTTTAGGGGTACAAACAATAGTAATTGGGGCCTAGTGTGGTTGTGTACGTGTGATATACATACACTTTTTTTGGATCATATTTTCTATTCCGCTATTTAATCAAAAACCTTTGGGGATCAGTTAAATTGGGGGATAGTCTGTGTTGGTACGTGTGAGAGAGATCCACCTTTCCAAGTTGTTGGGGTTCATCTCATACTTCTGAAGGTTTGAGGGTGCTGCCTGTTCCATACTCCCCCTACTCCTAGCCTTTTAGGGGTACAAACAATAGTAATTGGGGCCTAGTGTGGTTGTGTACGTGTGATATACATACACTTTTTTGGGATCATATTTTCTATTCCGCTATTTAATCAAAAACCTTTGGGGATCAGTTAAATTGGGGGATAGTCTGTGTTGGTACGTGTGAGAGAGATCCACCTTTCCAAGTTGTTGAGGTTCATCTCATACTTCTGAAGGTTTGAGGGTGCTGCCTGTTCCATACTCCCCCCTACTCCTAGCCTTTTAGGGGTACAAACAATAGTAATTGGGGCCTAGTGTGGTTGTGTACGTGTGATATACATACACTTTTTTGGGATCATATTTTCTATTCCGCTATTTAATCAAAAACCTTTGGGGATCAGTTAAATTGGGGGATAGTCTGTGTTGGTACGTGTGAGAGAGATCCACCTTTCCAAGTTGTTGGGGTTCATCTCATACTTCTGAAGGTTTGAGGGTGCTGCCTGTTCCATACTCCCCCTACTCCTAGCCTTTTAGGGGTACAAACAATAGTAATTGGGGCCTAGTGTGGTTGTGTACGTGTGATATACATACACTTTTTTGGGATCATATTTTCTATTCCGCTATTTAATCAAAAACCTTTGGGGATCAGTTAAATTGGGGGATAGTCTGTGTTGGTACGTGTGAGAGAGATCCACCTTTCCAAGTTGTTGGGGTTCATCTCATACTTCTGAAGGTTTGAGGGTGCTGCCTGTTCCATACTCCCCCTACTCCTAGCCTTTTAGGGGTACAAACAATAGTAATTGGGGCCTAGTGTGGTTGTGTACGTGTGATATACATACACTTTTTTGGGATCATATTTTCTATTCCGCTATTTAATCAAAAACCTTTGGGGATCAGTTAAATTGGGGGATAGTCTGTGTTGGTACGTGTGAGAGAGATCCACCTTTCCAAGTTGTTGGGGTTCATCTCATACTTCTGAAGGTTTGAGGGTGCTGCCTGTTCCATACTCCCCCCTACTCCTAGCCTTTTAGGGGTACAAACAATAGTAATTGGGGCCTAGTGTGGTTGTGTACGTGTGATATACATACACTTTTTTGGGATCATATTTTCTATTCCGCTATTTAATCAAAAACCTTTGGGGATCAGTTAAATTGGGGGATAGTCTGTGTTGGTACGTGTGAGAGAGATCCACCTTTCCAAGTTGTTGGGGTTCATCTCATACTTCTGAAGGTTTGAGGGTGCTGCCTGTTCCATACCCCCCCTACTCCTCATCTAGCCTTTTAGGGGTACAAACAATAGTAATTGGGGCCTAGTGTGGTTGTGTACGTGCGAGATACATACACTTTTTTTGATCATATTTCCTATTCCGCTATTCAATAAAAACCTTTGAGGATCAATTGAATTGCGGGATAGTCTGTGTCGGTACGTGTGAGAGAGATCCACCTTTCCAAGTTGTTGGGGTTCATCTCATACTTCTGAAGGTTTGAGGGTGCTGCCTGTTCCATACCCCCCCTACTCCTCATCTAGCCTTTTAGGGGTACAAACAATAGTAATTGGGGCCTAGTGTGGTTGTGTACGTGCGAGATACATACACTTTTTTTGATCATATTTCCTATTCCGCTATTCAATAAAAACCTTTGAGGATCAATTGAATTGCGGGATAGTCTGTGTCGGTACGTGTGAGAGAGATCCACCTTTCCAAGTTGTTGGGGTTCATCTCATACTTCTGAAGGTTTGAGGGTGCTGCCTGTTCCATACCCCCCCTACTCCTCATCTAGCCTTTTAGGGGTACAAACAATAGTAATTGGGGCCTAGTGTGGTTGTGTACGTGCGAGATACATACACTTTTTTTGATCATATTTCCTATTCCGCTATTCAATAAAAACCTTTGAGGATCAATTGAATTGCGGGATAGTCTGTGTCGGTACGTGTGAGAGAGATCCACCTTTCCAAGTTGTTGGGGTTCATCTCATACTTCTGAAGGTTTGAGGGTGCTGCCTGTTCCATACCCCCCCTACTCCTCATCTAGCCTTTTAGGGGTACAAACAATAGTAATTGGGGCCTAGTGTGGTTGTGTACGTGCGAGATACATACACTTTTTTTGATCATATTTCCTATTCCGCTATTCAATAAAAACCTTTGAGGATCAATTGAATTGCGGGATAGTCTGTGTCGGTACGTGTGAGAGAGATCCACCTTTCCAAGTTGTTGGGGTTCATCTCATACTTCTGAAGGTTTGAGGGTGCTGCCTGTTCCATACCCCCCCTACTCCTCATCTAGCCTTTTAGGGGTACAAACAATAGTAATTGGGGCCTAGTGTGGTTGTGTACGTGCGAGATACATACACTTTTTTTGATCATATTTCCTATTCCGCTATTCAATAAAAACCTTTGAGGATCAATTGAATTGCGGGATAGTCTGTGTCGGTACGTGTGAGAGAGATCCACCTTTCCAAGTTGTTGGGGTTCATCTCATACTTCTGAAGGTTTGAGGGTGCTGCCTGTTCCATACCCCCCCTACTCCTCATCTAGCCTTTTAGGGGTACAAACAATAGTAATTGGGGCCTAGTGTGGTTGTGTACGTGCGAGATACATACACTTTTTTTGATCATATTTCCTATTCCGCTATTCAATAAAAACCTTTGAGGATCAATTGAATTGCGGGATAGTCTGTGTCGGTACGTGTGAGAGAGATCCACCTTTCCAAGTTGTTGGGGTTCATCTCATACTTCTGAAGGTTTGAGGGTGCTGCCTGTTCCATACCCCCCCTACTCCTCATCTAGCCTTTTAGGGGTACAAACAATAGTAATTGGGGCCTAGTGTGGTTGTGTACGTGCGAGATACATACACTTTTTTTGATCATATTTCCTATTCCGCTATTCAATAAAAACCTTTGAGGATCAATTGAATTGCGGGATAGTCTGTGTCGGTACGTGTGAGAGAGATCCACCTTTCCAAGTTGTTGGGGTTCATCTCATACTTCTGAAGGTTTGAGGGTGCTGCCTGTTCCATACCCCCCCTACTCCTCATCTAGCCTTTTAGGGGTACAAACAATAGTAATTGGGGCCTAGTGTGGTTGTGTACGTGCGAGATACATACACTTTTTTTGATCATATTTCCTATTCCGCTATTCAATAAAAACCTTTGAGGATCAATTGAATTGCGGGATAGTCTGTGTCGGTACGTGTGAGAGAGATCCACCTTTCCAAGTTGTTGGGGTTCATCTCATACTTCTGAAGGTTTGAGGGTGCTGCCTGTTCCATACTCCCCCTACTCCTCATCTAGCCTTTTAGGGGTACAAACAATAGTAATTGGGGCCTAGTGTGGTTGTGTACGTGTGATATACATACACTTTTTTTGGATCATATTTTCTATTCCGCTATTCAATAAAAACCTTTCTAGGGCAAGATCTTAAATTACAGAAATATGAGGAGACCGTCAAATAAGGGCCGTGGCCTGGGTCGTGGTGCTGCTGGTAGAGCTCCTGTTGCAAGGAGAGGACATGGTCGATCTGTGCCAGCTACACGCACAAGTGAAACACCTTCCTCAAGTGTGAGTAGGCGACAGAACCTGCATCAGTATTTGGTAGGGCATCAAACGCCCCTAGAAGTGATGAGGCCAGAACAAGTTGAGGCGATAGTAGATTGGTTTGCTGCTGACAGTGCCTCCAGTTCCTTCACATTGTCTCCCACCCAGTCTACTGCAGAAAGGTCAGAGTTGGCACCTGCAGCCAATGTCCAACCGTCTTTCACCTCACCCCCTTGCAAATCAGGCCAGCAGTCTGAGCCCCAAGCCATACAGCAGTCTCTTATTCTTTTTGAGGACTCTGTCAGCAGGGTTTCCCAGGGCCATCCACCTAGCCCTGCCCCAGAAGTGGAAGAGATTGAGTGCAGCGATGCCCAACCACTTATTTCTCAAGATGAGTACATGCAAGGATCATCGCAGCACGTCTCCGATGATGACGAAACGCAGGTGCCAACTGCTGCGGCGTTCAGCATTGTGGAGACCGACAAGGAGGGCAGGGGTGAAGACTGGGTGGAAGATGATGTGGAGGACGATGAGGTCCTCGACCCCACATGGAATGAACGTCATGCAGGTGAACTGAGTAGTTTGGAGGAAGAGGCGGTGGTCGCACAGAGCCACCAGCACAGCAGAAGAGGGAGCAGGGTGCAGAAGCGGAGCGGCCGTGCCCTAGACACTACGCCCGCTACTGCCCAACGCAGCAAGGGAACGAGCGCACCAAAGTCAGCTCAAAGGAGTTCTCTAGCGTGGAAGTTCTTTAGAAAATGTGCTGATGACAGGACACGAGTGGTTTGCACCCTGTGCAATCAGAGCTTGAAGCGAGGCATGAACCTTCTCAACCTGAGCACAACCTGCATGATCAGGCATCTAAGTGCAAAGCACGAGCTGCAGTGGAGTACACACCTTCAAAACCAAGAAACGTCTCTGGCTCATCCTGCTTCCTCTTCTGCTGCAGTCTCGGCCGCTCCAGCCACATCTGTAGTGATACCGGCACCTGCCACCCCGCAAACAGACGATCTGTCAGCAACACCACCACCTGGGTCACCAACAACCATCTCCACAATGTCCCGTGGAAGCGTTCAGCTTTCCATCTCCCAAACACTTGAGAGGAAGAGGAAGTACCCCCCTACCCACCCGCGATCCCTGGCCCTGAATGCCAGCATTTCAAAATTATTGGCCTTTGAAATGCTGTCATTCCGTCTGGTGGAGACGCACAGTTTTAAAAACCTTATGTCGGTGGCTGTCCCACAGTACGTCGTGCCCAGCCGCCACTACTTTTCCAGGCAAGCCATCCCTTCCCTGCACAACCAAGTGGGGGAAAAAATCAGGTGTGCACTGCGCAACGCCATCTGTGCCAAGGTCCACCTAACTACGGATACGTGGACCAGTAAGCACGGTCAGGGGCGTTATATCTCCCTAACGGCACACTGGGTAAATGCAGTGGCGGATGGGCCTGAGGCGGATAGCAATTTGGCGCATGTCCTTCCACCACCGAGGATTGCAGGGCGCTTCAGTTTGCCTCCTGTTCCTAACTCCTCCTACTCCGCTTCCTCATCCTCTACCGCCTCCTCATCCGGACAGCGTAACACCTTCACCACCAACTTCAGCACGGCCAGGGGTAAACGACAGCAGGCAGTTTTACAACTTGCCTGTTTGGGGGACAAACCACACACCGCGCAGGAGTTGTGGAGGAGCATGGAACAGCAGACAAATGAGTGGTTGCTGCCAGCGAGCCTCAAGCCCGGCCTGGTGGTGTGCGATAACGGGCGAAATCTCATAGCAGCTCTGGGCCTAGCCGGTTTGACGCACATCCCTTGCCTGGCGCATGTGCTGAATTTGGTGGTGCAGAGGTTCCTTAAAAACTACCCCGATATGTCAGAGCTGCTGCAGAAAGTGCGGGCCGTTTGTGCGCACTTTCGGCGTTCTCACCCTGCTGCTGCTCGCCTGGCAGCGCTGCAGCGTAACTTCGGCCTTCCCGCTCACCGCCTCATATGTGACGTGCCCACAAGGTGGAACTCCACCTTGCACATGCTGGAAAGACTGTGCGAGCAGCAGCAGGCCATAGTGGAGTTTCAGCTGCAGCACGCACGCGTGAGTCGCTCTGCGGAACAGCACCACTTCACCACCAATAACTGGGCCTCCATGCGAGACCTGTGTGCCTTGTTGCGCTGTTTTGAGTACTCCACCAACATGGCCAGTGGCAATGACGCCGTTCTCAGCTTAACTATCCCACTTCTATGCCTCCTTGAAAAAACAATTCGGGCGATGATGGAAGAGGATGTGGCACAGGATGAGGAGGAGGAGGAGGATGAAGAGGTAACATTTCCAAGGCTTTCAGGGCAGTCATTCGCAAGGGGCTCCGAGGGTGGGTTCCTGCACACGCAAACGCCAGGGACGCAATTGTCCAGCAGGGGCACAGTTCTGGAGGATGAGGAGGAGGAGGAGCTGGAGGAGGAGATGGAACCATGTTCACAGCAGGGTGGCACCCAGGCCAGCTCATGGCCATCACTGGTGCGTGGCTGGGGGGATACAGAGGACACGGACCATACACCTCCCACAGAGGACAGCCTTTCGTTGCCTCTGGGCAGCCTGGCACACATGAGCGATTACATGCTGCAGTGTCTCCACAACGACCGCCGAGTTGCCCACATTCTAACTTGTGCTGATTACTGGGTGGCCACGCTGCTGGATCCCCGTTACAAGGACAACGTACCGTCCTTAATTCACTCACTGGAGCGCGATCGCAAGATGCGCGAGTACAAGCGCACGCTGGTAGACGCCATGCTGCTGGCATTCCCATCTGACAGCGGGGCCACAGTGGAAGCACAAGGCAGAGGAGGAGGAGGAGGAGGTCGCCAACGCAACCAGGGCACCGCCAGCACCTCAGAAGGCAGGGTTAGCATGGCCGAAATGTGGAAAAGCTTTGTCAGCACGCCACAACAAACAGCAGCACCAGCAGCTCAGATGGAACGTCTTAGCAGGAGGCAGCATTTTACCAACATGGTGGAGCAGTATGTGTGCACACGCCTACATGTAGTGAATGACGGGTCTGCCCCCTTCAACTTCTGGGTCTCCAAATTGGGCACATGGCCTGAGCTTGCCCTTTACGCCTTGGAGGTGCTGGCGTGCCCTGCAGCCAGTGTATTATCTGAACGGGTATTTAGCACGGCTGGGGGCGTTATAACAGACAAGCGCAGCCGCCTGTCCAGAGACAATGTGGACAAGCTCACGTTCATTAAAATGAACCAGGCATGGATCCCACGGGACTTTTCCGTACCTTATGCAGAATAGCAATGGATACCGACCTTACCCACCCATTGTTCCATTTTTGCTCTTTCTCACTCTTTTGGGGTGTACCCTCATTTAAAATTTGTGAAAAGAAGCAGTGTTGGCTACCTCGTCCTCCTCCTCAGGGCCAGATTAATGTAGGGGCTATTGGAGCTGCAGCTCCAGGCCCCTACCTTTTATATAGGCCCCGGGTTGGCCATATTCACTGTTACCGCTCTTCTGTCACTTGTAAACACAGAAGTCTGGCTTCTATGCTCGCTTCCCCAGGCAGCACCCTCAGAACCTCCCCACACAGCGTGAAGGCCGGACAAGGAGGGACAGTTGGCGATGCATGGATGTGTTTATGGGCTTCAGAGACAGCATCCCATGTTGAATTAGGCATGCATGGCTGCACCCTTCCTCCTCTGGGTGCATGGCAAGGCACGGCCCTAAGGCCCTTCAAAATCCTCAGCACCAAGCCCATGATGCTGTTAATCCGGCCCTGGTCCTCCTCCACCGCCGCTTCCACCTACACCGCCCATAGGTGTGCGCAGCCTATTGCATTAAGGTGTGCACCCCAAAGTTGAAATACACATGCATGTGTTTGCCAGCAGGGAGAGTAATGTATCGGGGCCATGTACCTGTAGGCAAGGAGAAATAGAGCAGAGCAGGTCCCAGGGAGATCTTTCCCATCTCCTCACTGGCAATGCTATGTGCCCTAGGTGATTAGGGTGTGCCCAGGCACACCCAGCACACCCTGTGCGCACGCCTATGTCACCGCCACATCCACCACCACCTCAACCTCCCTCCTACTCCATATGGGCCTCGTCCTTCAGAGATGAAGAAGAACATTGTTTTATTTTTCTGTTTTTTTTTGTTGTTTTAAGTTATTTCCCTATCCACATTTGTTTGCAGAGCACTTGCCATGCTCTTAATTACGTTTTGCTGCCATTTGCAGCACTCTAGCCCTTTCCTTTGGTGTTTTAGAGCCATTTTAGTGCCTTAAAGTTCGGGTCCCCATTGACTTCAATGGGGTTCGGTGTCCGGGAAAAGTTCGGTAAAAGTCCGGGACACGGACCCGGACTTTTTTTTAAAGTTCGGCCGAACCCGTCGAACACGGACATCTAGGTGTCCGCTCAACCCTACTGCTAATCTTGCACCAATCACTGGGAGCACTTGTTTGTAGTGTGGAGCACGCTTGCAGTATAATTCGGATCACAGATGGGATTTGGATTATTTTGATTTATTTGCTATTGATTTTGGGGCTTTTATAATCCCGGTGTCACTAGCACTTGGACTGTTTTGCACTTTATTAGCATTTGGCACTGATTATTGACATTTAAATATTTACTGATTTTATTTACATACACAAGTGATTTTGTTTATAGTTAATTACCCTGATTGATTGTATTTCATTTGGCGCAGTAATATTTATTTATCTATCACAGAGATAAGGTCATACTTCGACCTAATCAGTCATTTCTTCCTAAGGTGGTTTCTGATTGCCATTTGAATTAAGACATTGTGCTGCCTTCATTCTGTCCTAAGCCCAAGCATCCCAAGGAAATCGCCTTGCATTCTTTGGATGTCGTTTGGGCAATTAGGGTTTACCTGGCGGCTACGGAATCTTTCAGGAAATCAGGCTTTTTGTCCTCACTGAAGAATCTCGAAAGGGATTGGCTGCATCTGCTGCGACCATATCCAGATGGATCAGCAGATGGTGGTACAGGCTTATTCACTGAAGGGTCAGGTTCCACTTTTCCCTGTTAAGGTGCATTCTAATAGGGCGCTGTGTGCCTCTTGGGCTTTTCACCATCAGGCGTCAGTAATGCAAGTTTGTAAGGTGGCAACTTGGTCGTCTATGCACACGTTCACAAAATTCTACAAAGTAGATGTGTTGGCATCCACGGATGCCTTTTTTGGCCGCAAGGTTTTGCAGGCTACTGTTTAAAAGAGAAAATATTCTCTTTGAGGGTGTACGTTTTCTAGGCGAGCTCCAGTTGTTCCTGGCTGAGCTCCATGTTCACTGGTTGGCTAAGTTTAGCCTTTGGGGAATTACGTTCTTTTCTGCGGCGTTTTCCCACCCCCTCATGCAAATACTGCTTTGGGATGTCCCAATGGTCAAGAAGAATATGGAGCTGCGTCTGTCAATGAACGGTAGAGAACTGGATTTTTGACTAACCATAAAATCCTTTTCTCTTAAGTTCATTGACAGATGCAGCACCCTCCCCTCTATTTCTGAGTGGGTTGGGTTTTTTGCTTCTAAACACTGGCTGTAACAAAACGGAATCTTATTGCAGAGTGAGTGGGTGTATGCCTGCAAGGATTGCCCCATAGGCGTGGTAAAGATTGTTCCTGCCTAGTGTCTTACTCCTGTAGGGGGCAGCATAACCCAATGGTCAAGAAGAATATGGAGCTGCGTCTGTCAAGGAACTTCAGAGAAAAGGATTTTATGGTAATGCCCCGTACACCACTTCAGATAATCGGACGACTTATCGTTCGCATTTTGTTGCATGATACTAATGTCAAATTCAACATTTCGTACAAACCGTATGATTTTTGTCGTACTATTCGGGAAAAGTTTCCTGGTTGCTTTGCTACGTATCAGATGGTGCAAAACAAAAACAATGGCAGCCAGGCTTTTTCGGTGCTATTTTAGTGTTTCTGAGCATACGCAGTCTTTGTCGATCGATTTTTTTAGCGGACGCATAGTGTACTGATGAACAGATTGTCGTTCGTGAGGCTGTCGTATGACAGAAATTTTCCTGTTTGTCCCTTCGGATTTTGTTGGAAACTGTAGAGATCGGCTGTCGAAAGCGGTGTACAGACGATCAGATTATCGTGCGATCAGGTCGAAAGCGAGTTTTGTCGTACGATTATCGGAACTTCCGTGTGTACGGGGCATAAGTCAAAAATAGTTTTTTTACCCAATCATTTTACTGACCTGTTGTACCCAATCATGTTACTGACCTGTTGTCAATTACCCAATTACAAAAATTTTCTTCTTGGTTAGTACCACTTTGTCAGATTTTTTTCCTGTCCCAACTTTTTTGAAACCTGCTGCTGCCATTTATTTCAAAGTGACTATTTTTTACCTTTTTAAATGGTACCTTAATGTTTTCTATTTTCTGTTAATAAAAAATATGGGTTTGAGATTTGCAAATCATTGCATTCTGTTTTTATGTAGATTTTACAGTAACTTTTTTGGAATTGGGGTTGTACATCCAAATGATAGACCGCATCGCCAGAGGTATTAATATGATTTTTCTATGTTTAGAAGCAAAGGACTTGTTAGGTTTTGCGCACTCTTACTTTTCTGGTGACGACCCAAATTTTTTTTTTTTTTTTTTAAGCTTTTACTTTCACTTTCAATTATAATGGTAATCATGGAGAAATGGGGTGCAACTCCTTTTACAGGGGCACATACAGGGATAAAAATCTAAAAGGTGTTCTAATCCCTCTCCAGTCCATCCAAAACTAAAATAAAGTTTTGCCTTTTAGTTATACTTTTTTTTTTTTTTTTTTTTTACTTTTTGGAATTGGGGGATGTAAACTGTATTAATGTGTATTTTTAATGTTTTCAGATTAATGCAGTGTTTTAGGTAGTTGTGTGTGGTCTTATGGGTCAAAACATATTTCAAATGCTTCATTGATGTCTCCTGGTTATTACAATGTTTTGTTGCATAAGCCTTGGATTGCAGTTCCTGTATAAACCAGTACAACAGGGATTCTGTGCGTTTTTTATATTAAACTTTGTGACCGACTGCTTAATGAGCTTACCAAGAACTAATTCTCTGCCTGATTCAGATGGCGTAAGCACAGTTTTTACATAACCTACCCTCGTATCATTGTTTCAATTTACATTATGCAATGGGTTTTAATTTTGTTCTTTTTAGTCTGCTTTAACCACCCCCCATCCGCGCTACAGCCTATATACGGCTGCAGCGCGGACTTGAATTTTCGGGAGGCCGTTTTTAAACGGCCTCCCAGTGACACGCCCCCAGCACGCTCCCGCGAGCGCGCTGCGGGGAAAATCTGTGTCGGCCGTGTCCCTTGGACACGGCCGATCACAGATCGTGGTGAATGGCCAATCACAGCGGCCATTCACCACGTGATCGGGCCATCCAATGAGCGATGATCTCATATGTAAACATATGAGATCATCTCTCATCGCCGGCGCTCCTTCCTCACACGGAGCCTGCAGTGTGAGGAAGGAGGGGGAGCCTCACAGCGCCGGGGACACAGGAGAATGTAATCAGGGCACCGATCACCAGTGCCCTGATTACTAAAGGTAAAAATACACACACAGTGCCCCCCCATCAGTGCCCACAGTGCCCGCCATCAGTGCCCCCCATCAATGCCCACAATCAGTGCCCATAGTGCTGCTAGTCAGTGCCCATCAGTGCCTGCTCATCTAGGCACTGATGAGCACTGACTGGCAGCACTATGGGCACTGAGTGTGGGCACTGATGGTGCTGCCCATCAGTGCCGCTCATCAGTGCCACCCGTCAGTGTCCAGTGCCATCCACCAGTGCCCATCAGTGCCGCCTATCAGTGCCCACCAGTGCCGCCCGTCAGTGCCGCCTCTCAGTGCCCAGCAGTGCCACCTGTCAGTGCCCAGCAGTGCCACCTGTCAGTGCCCAGCAGTGCCACCTCTCAGTGCTCATCAGTGCCGCCTATCAGTGCTCATCAGTGCCGCCTCTCAGTGCCGCCTATCAGTGCTCATCAGTGCAGCATATTAGTACCTCCTCATCAGTGCCCATAAGTGCCACCTCATCAGTACCCATAAGTGCCACCTCATCAGTGCCCATCAGTGCAGCCTATCAGTGCCCATCAGTGCCGCCTCATCAGCGCACATCAGTGAAGGAGAAACATTTATTTTCAAAATTTGCTCGCAGAAAATAAGAAAAACTTTTTTTTTTTTTCAAAATTTTCTGGCTTTATTCTTTTTTTTTGTAAAAAATAAAAATCGCAGAGGTGATTACATACCACCAAAAGAAAGCTCTATTTGTGTGAAAAAAATGATAAAAATTTCATATGGGTACAGTGTAGCATGACCGCGCAATTGTCAGTCAAAGTGTGAGAGCGCTGAAAGCTGAAAATTGGCCTGGATGGGAAGGGTGTTTAAGTGCACAGTAGGCAAGTAGTTAATGTAATGCTCTTTTAATATTATGCATCATATAATTCATTACTCTAGTTGTCCCTGTTTTGTTGTATCAGGGCTACATTTCCTATTTGTAAAGATTTGGAGTAAAAAATCAATGGCAGTGTTGAAACCTGAGTGTGTCTCAGTCCTAATCTAATCCTAAAGTGGTTCTAAACACTAAGGCCTCATGCACACTGGACGTTACAAAAAAGCCAGAAATGTTAGCTGTAGATGTAGAATTAGTTTTTTAGCGGTTTTTTTTTTTTTGTTTTTTTTAACAAAATTATATTGTTACAAAAGCTCATGGCTAAAAGTTGCGGGTTTTTTTTTTTCGTTTTTAAGCTTTTTTTTTTTTTTTTTTTTTTTTTTTTTTAATTGGAGCGTTTTTACCACGGAAAAACTCCTCTAAAACGCACTAGTTCTGAAAGCTGCTTTCTGTGGGGGAACTCATGCGTGTTCAATGCCAAGCCTTTGCTGTCTGTCAAAAATAAAGTACAAAAAATTATGAACAATCCAAAATTGATTTGTTACTGGAACAGAAGGTTAGGAGGAATCTTCACGAAGTCTAAAAACCTAATTCACACTGGCACTGTCAAACCCACGTTGATATGTATTTAGAAGACATTTCTACATGAACATGCAGTGAATACATGTGATGTTTGTTTTATTGGTACCATTCACACTGTGTGCTTTACCTGCATTTAGGTGTGGTCAGTTCAGCTGCTTTCTATAAAAGCAGAATTTTGTGTCCAGGGTTTGATTAGAAACTCTAAGGCTCCATTCACACCTGGGCGTTTTTGAGCATTTTTCAGCTCCAAAAATGCTCAAAAAAAACATTCCAAAACGCCCAACAAGTAAAACCCCATTCATTTAAATGGCTCCTGCTCACATCTGAGCATTTTAACGCCTGAAGCAAAACACCTGTAGCTGAAAAAAGTACATGAGCTTCTTTTTGGGCTGATTACCAGCGTTTTTGATAGATCTCAATGCCTGCCTCCAAAAAAGCCTGAAAATCGAGGTAAAAAAACGAGCGAAAACGCTACGCTCAAGTGTGAATGCAACCTAAATGTAGCTAAGCAGGGCTTAAAGCATAAACACTTAGGCCCCTTTCACACATACGGTCCATTTGTCCATTTTTCATCCATCCGTTGACGGATGAAAAACGGACATCAATGCATCTTCATGTAAAAACGGATGATCATCTGTTAACATCCGTTTTTATCCGCTTCCATTTTTTGGAACGGATGAATTCCCTATTTTTCAGCCGTCAAAAAAAAGGATCGGACGAAAAACGGATGTAAACGGATACATTTTGACGTGACTGAACTGATGAACTGAACGGACCGTATGTGTGAAAGGGGCCTTAAGCCTTGGTTCACATTAGTGCGATCACGGAGATTGCATGTAATTCGAAGCGCACTGCTCCTATATTACATGCGATCTCATGTGTGGTACAAATTTCAGCCATATAGTTTGTATGGCTGAATTCGCACCGCACTAAACACGCACCTGAACCTTTTTTTTTATCCGCAGCAGAATCGGATCACATAGTGGTTCACACTAGTGCGATCCGATTCTGTGCGAACTTGCAGATCGCACTGCGATATGCGATCGCAACTGGGGGTGTCGTTAACTTTTAATTGACACCCCCTGCGTGTCGCAAATGGCAGTGTGAACTGCCAGGGGTGCGGATCACGCTGCATATTCGCTCATGTGAACCGGGACTAAATGTTGGAAGTGTGATCTGGGAGGAGCAAAATTGTTTATACTTCTGCAAACACAAGAGTGCCAGTGTGTATGAGGCCTTATACCTTTCCACTGCAAGCTCTTCTTGGTCAGTCCCTCAGTTATCCTGAGCAATGTGTATCATTTATTTTTTGTATAGACGGTCTATCATACAACTCCGATTCCAAAAAGGTTGGGATACTTTTTAAAATCTACATTTAAGCTCGATTGCAGTGATTTGAAAATCTCATAAACCAATTTTTTATTCACAATAAAAAACTTATCAGATGTTAAACTGCAAAAATATACAATTTTAACCACTTCAGCCCGGAAGGTTTTACCCCCTCCCTGACCAGGCACTATTTTGCGATTTGGCACTGGGTTATTTTAACGGACAATTGCGCGGTCGTGCGACACTGTACACACAAAATGTATGTCCTTTTTCCCCCCTTTTTTTTTTGCGCTATAAACAAAAACAGAGCGACAAATGTGGAAAAAAAAATATTTTTTATATTCTGCTATAGGACATTCCCAAAAAAATTTAAATCAAATTTTTTTTACATTTTAGGCCAATTTGTTTTCTGCTACATATTTTTGGTAAAAAAAAATTGCAATAAGTGTATTTTGTTTGGTTTGCGCAAAAGTTATCGTGTCTACTAACCAACGAGAAAGGTTTGTCATTTTTATTGTGCTTTTGTTTTTTTTTTTTACTGATAATGGCGGCAATCTGCAATTTTTAACGCGACCGGGAAATTGTGGTGGACGGATCGCAACCCTAACTGACATTTTTGAAACTTTTGGGGGTACCAGTGACCTTACTACAGTAATTTTGTGTGTGTGTGGGGGGGGGGGGGGGGGCGGCTTCTGTGACAGATCGCAGTTTCAGCTTAGAAGATCCGCCTGCTTTGTTTACTTAAGAAGGCGGGGTCTTTTCTCCGATTTCCGGACGTTCGCAGGAAATCGCATGCACTCCAGTCACGTAGTGCTACGTGACTGGACGCAGGGGAGCCGCTCTGCCACAGTAATATTACTGTGGGCGGTCGGCAAGCGGTTATGGAAAAAATTACATTTTGAAATTGATGGTAGTAACATGTCTCAAAGTTGGGAGTAGGCCATGTTTACCACGGTGTAGCATCCCCTCTTCTTTTATCAACGCTGTAAACATCTGAGAACTGAGGAGACCAGTTGCTGGAGTTCTGGAAGAGGAATGTTGTCCCATTCTTGCCTGATATAGGATTCTAACTGCTCAATACTTATGGGTCGTTTGTTGTATTTTTTTTGTTTAATGAAGGATGACGAGCCAAATATTTTCAGTTGGTGAAAGGTCTGGACTGCAGGTAGGCCAGTCAAGCACCGGGATTCTCAGACTACAAATCAATGCTGTTGTCATAGACACAGTATGTGGTTTATCATTGACCTGCTGAAATATGCAATGCCATCCCTGACAAAGACATCTGGATGGCAACATATGCTGCTCTAAACCCTAGATATATCTTTCAGCATTGATGGCGCCTTTCAAGATGTGCAAGCTGCCCATTCCATACATACTAATTCACCCCATAGCATTAGAGATACAGGTTTTTGAACGGAGCACTGATATCAAGCCAGAAGGTCCTTCTCTTTAGTATGGAGGATGCAGCACCCATGGTTGCCAAAAAGGGTCTAATTTCATTTTGACTGACCACAGAAAAGTTTACTACTTTGCAGCAGACAATTTTAAATGAGCTTTGGCCATGAGAAGACTGTGGCATTCCTAGATCATGTTTAGATATGGCTTATTCTTTGCATGGTAAAGATTTAACTTGCATTTTTGGATGGTACAGCGAACTTTGTTCAAACAGTGTTTTTTTTTTTGTTTTAAAAAGTATTCCTGAGCCGATGCAGTGATGTCCATCACAGAATCGTGCCAGTTTTTAATGCAGTGTCATCTGAGGGCACCCAGTATTGCGTTTTTGTCCTTGTCCCTTGGATTTCTCCAGATTCTCTGAGTATTTGATATTATGTACTGTAGATGATGATGATATGTTTAAAGTCTTTGCAATTTTATGTTGAACATTATTCTGAAATTGTTTAACAATTTTAGATGCAACTTTTCAGTTTCGTTAACCTCTTTACTTCTGAGAAGGTACAAGATGCTCTTTTTATACCCAATCATGTTACTGACCTGTTCCCAATTAACCCAATTGTAGAAATATTCTTCCAGCTCTTATTACCACTTACTTTGCCAGCTTTTTTTTTTGCCCTGTTCCAACTTTTTTGAGACGTGCTGCTGCCATCAATTTCAAAGTGACTTGATTTTTTCTTAAAATGGTAAATTTTCTCAGTTAAAAACATTTTATATGTTTTCTATTTTCTGTTAATAAAATATGGGTTTGAGATTTGCAAATCATTGCATTCTGTTTTTATGTAGATTTTATACAGGGTCAACATTTTTGGAATTGGGGTTGTACAGCCCAACGATAGACCGCATCTCCATAGGAATGAAGATGATTTTTCTATATTTGTTTAGAAACACAGGACTTGCTAGGTTTACACTCTAGAAGGAGCACAGGCATTCACTGGAATGGCTAGTGACCCACTGAAGGAGCCCTAGTAGTGTAGCCTGGACTCTAACAGAATCCTTATTTAGCACTTTGCATCCAGAATCTGTGAGAACAAAGCCTAGTTTAGTTTTGATGCGTTTAGGTAGAATTTTTCACACGTCATCCTATTGGCTATTTCAGAAAAATCTCCCCCTTCCTTCCTGAGTTTTTAATTTAGGATTTTATTTAAAAATACACTACCAGAATTAAAAAATCTCTTCTGCAACAAGCTTTTAAAGCTGCGTGACTGTGTGACTTGGCATCTTCAACGTGAAGTTATCACTTCTAGATTTCCTGCAGTGTCTATGCAAACTCGAACTTTAGTTCTAGTTTTTTGATCCTTTAAATGTGTAGAGTTTAACTTTCATGGTGCTATGAGCTGTATGCAATGAAGACTGATTTGCGAACAATCCTCATAAAGCATAGGCTCTATACCTAATGATCAATGTCATGTGAAATGTCAAGCCTGCTATGTGTGCTATGAACATTATACACATTGCAGTGTTGTCACTCACTTTTTTCTTTTTCTTATTGCAGGTACTCTCTGCACTTGACATTCTCCAGCCACCTCACATCGATTATTTTGAAGAAATGTATCCTTAGTAAAATGATGACCTACGGTATTTGTAATAGAAATGTACAGATTCTATTTATATATTGCTTTGTTGCCTTTTTACCTTTTTTCTTGCAGCGTCTTTAAGATACCTGTAATAAATATACCATTTACATAGTACGTTGCTAGTACATTTCTATTCAGTACAGTTGTGTATATATAGAAGCTGCCGCTCAGAAACGTAAAATACCCGTTTGAAGACTGGGTAAGTGATTGTAGGGCTCGGTTCACACTGGGGCGGCACAACTCCTTACTACTTCGGGGGCGACTTGTGCATTCCCATGCACCATGACTTCGGAGCGACTTGCATGGACTTCACATAATGGAAGTCTATGAAAGTCGCTCCGAGGTCGCCACAAAGTAGTACAGGACCCTTTTTCTATGTCGGAGCGACTTGTGTCGCTCCTATTAGAACAGGTCCTGTAGCAGTCAATGGACCGCGAGGGAGCGCGACTTGTCAGGCTGACAAGTTGCCTGACAAGTCGCGCTAGTGTGGATCGAGACTTAAGGTTCAGGTTTGTTGTTTAAAAAAAAAAATAAAAAAAATAAAAAGTTAACAAGGGTTTTGCACAGAGCAGCCCTAATCCTCCTCCTTTTCTGTGGTGCCCGGCAGCTCTTCTGGCTCCTCCTCTTCATCGGCTACAACCAAGAAGGTTTTTCACCTTCTTGCATAGAATGCATTAAGGTGAAAAACCTTGAGACTTTACAGCTCCTTTAAAGGAGATGTATAACCAAAGCTTGTTTAGCTGTGCATCTCCTGTGGATCACAGGAGGGCAGTTCGTTCTGCACTCCTGTGACCTGTTTTCAGCAGAGAGCGGACTTCAGACCGCTCTCTGCTGACGTCACAGAAGTCAGTCCAGGCACCGCGTCATCATGACCACGGAGTCGGGATCCACAAGTTGCCTGGCCTGACACCCGCTGAGAGGCTGAGCCAGCCTCCCCTTGCTCCTACACAGCTCATCGCTCCAGTGAGTGAGGAGAGAGCAGAGCAGAGAGCTGTCTGAACCGAGCGATCGACGGTGTTCAATCACTCGGTTCTCAGTGCAGAGGCACCGGGGGACAGATGCAGCATAAGCCTCGGTTCACACTAGGGCGACCAGGTCGCCTCACAGGTCGCCGCAGGTCGCCTCCCATAGGGAAGCTGCGGACCCGTTCTAATAGGAGCGACACAAGTCGCTCCGACCTAGAAAAAGGGTCCGGAGCTTCTTTGGGGCGACCAGGAGGCGACCGCCATAGACTTCAATGTTATGAAGTCCGAGGTCGCGGCGCGCTGCTCGCACCGTGATCTCGGAGGTCACCCCTGGAAGTAGCATCGCGGTAGTGTGAACCGGCGCTCAGACCGGTATTTTTTATCCATGTCACATTTGAGGTATGTTTTTCAATAAAGATGTTTTGATTTTTGCATTTTGACACCGGCTCGGGTTCTCCTTTACAGCTTCCTTCTTTTTTTTATTCTCCCCAGAATTGTGAATGGAGCCTAAGAGTTGCTCTGTTACATTTTATTATATCATGGTACAGTATCTCACAAAAGGGAGTACACCCCTCACATTTTTGTAAATATTTTATTATAGCTTTTCGTGTGACAACACTGAAGAAATTACACTTTGATACAATGTTAATTTGTGAGTGTACTTCTTGTATAACAGTGTAAATTTGCTGTTCCCTCAAAAAAAATTTAAAACACACAGCCATTAATGTCTAAACTGCTGGCAACAAAGGTGAGTACACCCCTAAGTGAAAATGTCCAAATTTTTTGTCCCAATTTGCCATTTTCCCTCCCCGGTGTCATGTGACTCGTTAGTGTTACAAGGTCTCAGGGGTGAATGGGGAGCACTCTCTCCTACTGGTCACTGGAAGTTCAACATGGCACCTCATGGCAAAGAACTCTCTGAGGATCTGAAAAAAAGAATTGTTGCTCTACATAATGATGGCCTAGGCTATAAGAAAATTGCCAAGACCCTGAAACTGAACTGCAGCATGGTGGCCAAGACCATACAGCAGTTTAACAGGACATACGCCGCACACTGCATCAAATTGGTCTGCATGGCTGTCATCCCAGAAGGAAGCCTCTTCTAAAGATGATGCACAAGAAAGCCCGCAAACAGTTTACTGAAGACAAGCAGACTAAGGACATGGATTACTGGAATCTTGTCCTGTGGTCTGATGAGACCAAGATAAATTTATTTGTATCAGATGATGTCAAGCGTGTGTGGCGGCAACCAGGTGAGGAATACAAAGACAAGTGTTGTCTTGCCTACAGTCAAGCATGGTGGTGGGAGTGCAAATTTGAAGTGTGAGACCGCACTCAGGGTTTTTGATGAAACCAATAATTTTCTTTATTCCTCAAAATGTAACAGACAGTGTACAGGAACAGACGTGTCGGGTTGACGCGTTTCACGACATAACCAGTCGCTTACTCATAACCACACTGAGAGATAGCAGAGATCGGCTGGTATTAATAGATGGACAAACCAACAGGAATGAGTTAGTGTAATCACACACAGGTTGTGCCACTTGATAAAGAGTAATAGAAAGCTGGCCTATCTGCGATCGCACAGCTAGGACAATCAATGACACATGAAAAAAACCCCACTAAAGGGGATACAATGTGAGAACGTAAAAGAAAAAATATGTACCACAAAGATAAAAACTATATGTGTAATAAAATCATGTATGCGCAATGGAACCTCATAGAGACAGGCTGTATAGATATAAATATAAATGTGAGACCACCAATATGTGCAAATGCAGAGGTGTTTCTTGCATCCATCCAAACATATTCATAAATATAAAAGAAGATAAACTTCTATCCATAAATAAAAAGTGTTGAATATAATATATATTATACAATATATTATAATATGGGCAATCACCATCTAGGTAAACCGATATAATTGTGTGTGAAAGAGTGGGATGGTGACAAGTGAATGTAATGTGAAATTAAGTGAAAAATTTAATGAAATAAAATGAATTGAACAAAACAAGACAAAATAAGTACACGGATGAAAAAATGTGACAATAGAATGTGTAACAATGTGAATATATATATATATATATATATATATATATATATATATATATATATATATATATATATATATATAACATTGAATGTTAATTTTGAGAGAAAATTCCTGTTGGTTTGTCCATCTATTAATACCAGCCGATCTCTATCTCTCAGTGTGGTTATGAGTAAGCGACTGGTTATGTCGTGAAACGCGTCAACCCGACACGTCTGTTCCTGTACACTGTCTGTCTGTTACACTTTTGAGGAATAAAGAAAATTATTGGTTTCATCAAAAACCCTGAGTGCGGTCTCGCACTTCAAATTTGCATATCCTTGGACGGCGGATCTGACCTGCATCGGGTCCTGATACATGCACCTGAGCGGCTTTCCTCTCTATCCTTCATGGTGGTGGGAGTGTCATGGTCTGCGGCTGCATGAGTGCTTCCGGCACTGGGGAGCTACAGTTCATTGAGGGAATAATGAATGCCAACATGTACTATACTGAAGCAGAGCATGATCCCCCTCCCTTCAGAGACTGGGCCGCAGGGCAGTATTTCAACATGATTCTGACCCCAAACACACCTCCAAGACGACCTCTGCCTTGCTAAATAGGCTTAAGGGTAAAGGTGATGGACTGGCCAACAGTGTTAATTTTGGCAGCAAATTTCAATTTCGTTTTAGTTATTGTCTTATGACTAAAATGCCATTTTAGTTTTACTCGTATTTTAGTCTTTTGACTAAGATGCTATTTTAAAATAAGGAGCAAGTAAGAGGACAAGCTATCAATACCTACCCACTCAGCGCTTAATGGTAAGAAATAGTGCTATGTAAATTACCAAAACTCACTAATATTAGATTAACAGCTGCTGCTATATAAGGTTATTCAAGCATAAAAATAGGTGTATAAATAAAACTAAAAGTCCCACGTACCAAACGGACATTGGGCAAACGTGTCTCGGAGCATATAGCAAACCTATGCAAAGGATATAAAGACCATAGTGTCTCCCTCCACTTCAGACATCAGCATAATAGAGACCCCTCTGGACTTTTGTTTTGGGGGATTGAAAAAGTGGATCAGGTATGGAGAGGTTCCAACCGGGTGAGGGAACTATCAAAAAGAGAGACCTACTGGATTTACCAGACAAATGCCCTCCATCCCAATGGCCTAAATGTTGAACTAGATGTTGCTTCATAAGCAATTATTAGTTCCCCTTATGTGAAAACAGAAGTGCTTCCTTCAGTTATTTAATAACCTACCATCAATTTAATTTAATATGATAAACGTATCGACATCTGCTGTTCTGCTAATATCTTTCATTTTAATAATTGACAATTTTAATAATTGATAGTCTTTTGATGATTTTTTAATTATTTTTACACAATAATATCATGGTTTATTCATTATTGATTTAATAATATTTTTTACTTTATTTATAGATTTGTATTTTATAATTAATATCCCCTTGGTTGGGAACATTTTAGGTAATTTATGGTGTATCTTAGCAATATGTAGCTAGGTTACACCGTTTTATGATTTATGATGATGTACATATCTCCGCAGTGTACTTCATATATCTATCCCTCGCATTTGGTCATTTGATATGCAGCCCACCACTTAGGGGAATTGGTACATTTGATCTACTCCATGATCTATATATTATCTGTACAAGGCTAGTTTCCTTCGGAATCTGTTATGGAGACAGGATTATGCCATTGGTGTGATGGAGGCATTAAGGGTTTAGGGCAAGCTATAGTGGTTCCTTTATCCTTTCCTTTTCCACATATATATTAGCTGTGCCTCTATTGATCTGTTTTGGCGGAATTTGACACAAATGAAGGGTTTTAGACACATGATTTTATTTATTTCTGTCTTTTTTTTTTTTTTTTTTTTGGACGTTGTGTCCTCTAATGAAATAGGCAGCTTGTGGGTATTAATTATATATCCTAGCCGGTAATAAGCTGATACTGCCGTAATTGAGGAGGACATTTGTCTGATTACTTACAGTAAATGTTAATTGTATGATTTCCGAATATTGAATTCGCTCCCCCAGCAATGGCGGATGAAGGACATTCTCCCATTATGAGTATATGTTGTCACGGCCAGCCTGGGACGTCCGCTCCGCCCATTAGGGAGGAGTATAATTACGAGGTGACCGAGCTGCGTGCCCACACCCTCAGTTGAAGTCCGTGCTGATGAAACGCGTCACTGCATGAGAACGCGGTTATCAAGGCAACCCGCTAGCGTCCCACGTGAAGTGAAGCGGCAGTACGTACGGGAGCAACGGGTACTCGGGCTCTTTTACATGCTTAGATTTTGAGGAAACAAATGTGATTGTAAACTTTTTATTTGATTGAATAAAGTTTCTTTGTATTACGGATTACACTATGGGTCCCCTTTTTATAATTTTATGTGGCCACGGATATTGGAAATTATCTGGAGGAGTGCTGGTTGCTTCCCAGAGGAGGTTCCGGACCAGGGTGTGTACAAGAAGACCGAGGTGGAGAGCCAGATCCATAAGATTATCCAAAGCGCCAGACTTTTGTCTTAAGGGTATGTTTGCACTACCTAAGGGGCTCACGGAGGTGTGGTGGAGGTGTGTTTGCCATCTGCTCTTCAAGTTTTGATAAACGCAAAGAGGATTTCATAGCACACTATTGGGACTTTTTGCGATTATAAGTAATGCATATGTGAAGTGACTACTTTGTTTGGGGACTTGTGCTTTCATGTGCAGTACCAATCTGTGGTTTTACCTTTTGGTGTAGTATAGGGCTCAAGGAGAGTAGCCCTGAAGCGCTGCTAGTGTATACGTGGGACTTTTAGTTTTATTTATGCACCTATTAAGATGCTATTTTAGTTTGTCATATTTTAGTCGTATGAATTGTTTTAGTTTTAGTCATATTTTAGTCGACTAAAATCTCCAGTACATTTTAGTCAACTAAAATCTCATGAATTTTAGTCCACTATATATATCGACTAGGTTTAGGTTAATTGTAATGTATTATTTAAACATTTCTCTAGAATTTCCAAACAAATTGTATACTCCTGGAGTAAAAATCTAATAATTATTTGCAGTATTAATGTTTGAACACTCACTACAGACACAGATTAAGAGCCCATTCAGACTAGCGCGACTTGTCAGCCTGACAAGTCGTGGTCGGTCGCGGTCCATTGAGTAGTACAGGACCTGTTCTAATAGGAGCGACACAAGTCGCTCTGATTTAGAAAAAGGGTCCTGTACTACTTTGGGGCGACCTGGGAGCAACTTGCATAGACTTCCATCATGTGAAGCCCCTGCAAGCCGCGGTGCACGGGACTTCACAGGTCGCCCCCCGGAGTCGGATCTCCTCAGTGTGAACCGGCTCTTAGCCATTGTGGTATGTAACCTCTTTATAAATCAGTTTCATAAACAAAGAAAAATTTTGCTTTTTGACAAACAGAAGTGCAATGTTAAAATACAAAAAAAAAAAAACTGTAAACTCTGTTGTCTGTAATGTCATTGCACATATAACCTGAATAGATTACCAACATTAAATATTAAGAAAAGTCTTTTTCTTAATTTATTTCTCTCTCAGCAGCTTAGGAGATGAGATGCCCCTTACGTATGCTTAAGCGGTGGTGCAATACATGTTTAAACTTCAATGTGCTATTATTACAGGCTCTGGATGGAATTGTGTTGCTGATTTTAGAAATGGCCAGCAGAGGAGTGTTAACTTTGATTGTCAATTTTCAAATTAGTTTTAGTTATAGACTTATGACTAAAATGCCTTTTTAGTTTTAGTCGTATTTTAGTCATCTGAATTTTTAATTTTAGTCGACGAAATGAACACTGCTGGCCAAGCATCTCTCCAGACCTAAACCCTATTGGGCATCCTCAAATGGAAGGTGGAGGAGCGCTACGTCTCTAACATCCACCAGCTCCGTGATATCGCCATGGAGGAGTGGAAGAGGACTCCAGTGACAACCTGTGAAGCTCTGGTGAACTCCATGCACAAGAGGGTTAGGGCAGTGCTGGAAAAAAAATGGTGGCCACACAAAATATTAACACTTTGGGCCCAATTTGGATGTTTTCACTTAGGGGTGTACTCGCTTTTGTTTCCAGCTGTTTAGACATTTAATAGCCGTGTTGAGTTATTTTGAGGGGACAGCAAATTTACACTGTTATTCAAGCTGTACACTCAGTACTTTACATTGCAGCAATTTGTAATTTCTTCAGTGTTGTCACATAAAGATACAATATAATATTTACAAAAATGTGAGGTGTTCTCACTTTTGTGAGATACCGTATATTATGTTTTTAAATTGCACAAATATTTAATCGTCAGAACTTGTAAATGTTTCAGCATTAGGCTTTTCTCACACGGGCACTGTCAAACCTGCTTTTCAATGTATTCGGAGAACATTTTTTAAATACACATAATGATTTTTCTACAGTGCCACTCACGCTGCAGGGTTGTTTTTTCTTTTTTCTATAGACAAGATTGGTCTTTATTGAAAGGAAATGGCATGATACATGCAATGCAAGGAAGTATATGACAAAACAATTAAGATAGTGAGACCCGAAGCAAGGAACAGCGTCACATTTACAGTTAATTACTAGAATGTGAGTCAGTGAGCACCGAAACATAAAAAAAAGACTTTAAATGCATCACTCAGGAGGGGGTGCACAAAACATAATTTCTCAAACCTAAGACAAGGACAGGTAGCCAGGGAGTCAACTGGAGGATCATGTTTGTTCTGTCCATGGCAGCCAGACCTTGTCATACTTTTGAGGGCACCCCTGTTGATGTATATCAGTTTGTACATGGGTAGCACATCATTAATGAAAGATTCCCAGGACTCCACCATAGGGAAGGTGAGGAAGTCCATTTACCCAGTAATTCCTTTTTAGCATAGTACAACCAAAAAAAAAATCTTGGTGTAGTGTGGCCTCTGTTCATCATCCTGAATGCCTAATAAGGAAAATTCAGCTGACAGTGGCAGGGACGGCTGTATTAGGGAATTATTGCAGTCAAAAATCGCTATCCAGTACTTTACTAATCCAGGGCAGGTCCAGAACAAATAGAAATAGGTGCCATCGGGGGACTGGCACCAGGGGGAATTCGGGGAACGCTGTGGGTATATCTTGTGCTGTCCCCGGGGCATGTAATACATTTTATGTAGAAACTTAGTTTGTAACAATTTATCAAGAGAGATCATTCATTTGGAATATCTTCATGCACTCCTTTCAAGTCTCCCTGTCCAGACTTGGGATATCTCCCCTCCACTGTTCCCATAGCATATCAATTTTAGGTGAATCTACCCTAAGAAGTGCGAAGTATAATGAGGAGAGGGCTTTCACAAGGGATTCCTGTGCCAGAAGCTCTTTTATCAGTCAGCCATTAGGCTAGGAACATTGGGTAACTGTGCTCTTACAGCATGACTCAATTCGAAGTAGCGGAAAAGCATCCACCTAGGGAGTCTATATTTAAGAGAGGTCATGGAAGGATAATACTATCCCTGCAGGCATAATGGCCCTAAGTGTTTTAATCCCAAACAACGCCCAAAGCTGAGGGGCAAGGAATGATTTCCCCACAATGAGTTGTAGGGGACCACTGGTTAGGATGTATAAATCTCTTCCTAGCAACCGTTCAAACTCGCAATGTCACTTTAGTGGGATCAGGAAGGGAGAGATAAGCTTTGGGGTCTCTATAGACTAGGTTACCAAGTTCCATAGGAGGGCCAGGAATGGCCACCTCTTAAACAGCAGCATTGGCTCCAGATTGTGCGAACCAACATCTAACGGTTACTAAAATAGCTGCCCAAAAATACACCATCAGATTAGGCAGCGCCAGTCCACAGCTTATTTAAAGGGTTGATCTAGCTAGGCGAGGGGGGGGGGATCATTGCCATAGGAGGAAGCTAATATATACGCCAATTTGTTTAAAAAAGGATATGGGAAATCCATACTGGACTGTTTTTAAAGACCTAATTGCGTTTAGGGAGATAAATTCTCTTAAGTATATTTATGCCTCCTAGGAGGTTAAGTGGCAGGTTCGCCCAATTAGAACAATATTCCTTAAGGCGCTCAGCCACACTGCAAGTTTAGGTGCAGTCAGTTAGCCGCTTTTAAAGAAAACAGAATTCTTTGCATACAGGATGCATTTATAACTGCTGAGGGCTGGTTATTGTATTATACAGGATTTTTTTATAGCACCAACAGTTTCCGCACTTTTACTCAATTCCTGTAACTTTGTAACATATACCTGGCTGATCCTGCCTGTTTTTTTTTACGCTTCCAAGATAACTACTTCTGCATTTAGAGAAGCTAAACAAAGAGGTGCCCATGTGCATGAGGCTTTTAGTAAGATGTTTATAAAATGTGTGCTGAGAGACTATGTATCTCGTGGTCTGTACAAATTCACAACTTTGTTGCTTTACTGACATCGAAGTGTATCTTAACCCCAAAAAATAAAATGTAATTTACTGGAGCATGCCGGTCCTTAGAGGAGATGATTGCATTTGTTTTCTTATTTTTTAGCTTTTTTTTTTTTTTGGTTCCTATAATTCTACAAATAACATGCTTGATGCCCTAGGGTGGCTATGATCACTCACTGTATTGTATCTAGGGCAGGAGCTGAGGTTGTCACCCAGTTCTGGCTTAAAGCATGTATGTCTTTGTTCATGTCCATTACAAGGGGGTGGGGAGACGATAAGTAGTTTAAAGAGCATAACATTTCTGGCAAGATTAATGGGTACATTTGGTACTTGCTGAAAGTGTTTCACCTGAAAGATGAAAACTAATGCCGATATCACATCTAAGGTGTGGTAAGCTGGAATATATTCCAGTTTACTTGAATGTCACTTGCCAATCTTGTGCTTTTTGTTTTTTATTGTTATAACTTAACCACTTCCCCCCCAAATGGACGTTTCTGTACGTCCTCTGGTTTCAGTGGCTATCTTGGGATGATTCCCGCACCTACAAGTATCATCCTGGTATCTTTCTTTTCAGCCTGTGATTCTGAGTAAAGCAGAAGTTATCTGAGTAGCTAATTAACCACTCAATCATTTCTGCCTGGGAGCAATTCAGCCTGCGGAGATGGCTGCCCTGTACAGAGAGAGAGGAACTGACGTCGTTCCCTTCTCTCTGTAACACTGGAAGCCAGGAGCGACGAGTAGTTTGTCACTTCGGGTTCTGCCTCTTTGTTTACCTGGTCACCAGCGGCCGGAGAAGCAGACAATCGGACATATCTCAGTCCGATCGGCTGCATGGGGGGGGGGGGGGGCCAGAGGAGAGATTTGTATTTTTTGTATAAAATAAATATAAAAAAAAAATTTAAAGTCCCACCATGCATATGCGCAAATGCAAAAATACTTTTCTCCCGCCCGCATATGTAAACAGTGCTCGTACCACACGTGAGGTATTGTCGTAAACGTCGGTGTGAGCAATAATTCTAGCACCAGACCTCCTGTGCAACTCTAACTGGTAATCTGTAAGGCATTTAAAGTGTCGCCTATGGAGAATTTTAAGCACCATAGTTTGCGGCCAATCCACGGGCAGACGCAATTTAAAGCGTAACATGTTGGGTATCAATTTACTCGGCATAACAGCATCTTTCACATTATACCAAAAAACTGGTTCAACTTAAAGCAGAGTTCCAGCCTTTTTTGTGTTTATTAAAAGTCAGCAGCTACAAAAAGTGTAGCTGCTGACTTTTAATAAACACACACTCACCTGTCCCACGGTCCAGCGATGTGGCCACGCGAAGCCTCGATCCTCTCCCTCTGGTCTCGGCGGTGCCGGCATCACTGGTGTGGGCACCCGGCTGTGACAGCTTGTGGCTTGACAGCCGGGTACGCGCTGCACATGCGCGAGTTGCGCTGCGCATCTTGATTGGCCGGCAATCTTCTGGGACCTCTGACATGTCCCAGAAGATTGCAGGGAGGGGGGAGAGGAGAACTTCCGCTCAGGGCGCTTCGAGCGGAAGTGGGAATGGGTACCTGTCAAAACTAGGTACCCGCTCCCCCCCCCCCCCCCAATGTGGCATGTCAGGGGGTTAGGACTACCTAAAGTGGAAGTTTCACTTTTGCATGGAACTCCGCTTTAAGTGTGTGGGTTTTTTTTTAGTTCCTGAAAGTGTTTCTTTTTCTTCCCCAAAAAATTGCGTTTGAAAAAAAAAACACTGACATAAATTGCAACACCTACTATTTTATTCTATAGGGTCTCTGCTGAAAAAAATGTTTTTGTGGGTTTGAAGTAATTTTCTAGCAAAAAAAGTAGATTTTTACTTGTAGGAGCGAAAGTGTCAAGTGTCAAATTGGCTTGGGAAGGAGGTGGTTAAAGAATAAAGTTGAACATATGTGACTCATTTGTTTTTTTTTGTTTTTTCGCTCAGCCCTGAACCAATTCCCCTATCCACATATTCTGTAGTACTTTGACAGCAGGAAGGCTCCCCCACTCCAATAAGAGTGCTGAGTCTGCCCCTATCACTCGTATATGATTGCAGCATGAGTGATAACATGCGAGAGGGCATGATTAGCTGCATTACCCAACAGCCTCCCATTGGTTTCACGCTAGGGTTCTCGTATGTAACCGCCGAGTTACATTTGTATATTTAGCACGCCAATAAGGAGAAAAGAGAAAAAAATAAAATAATTGTTAGGGTTTATATTCACTTTAAGACTTATGCAGACAATACACGTGGTTGCAGGAAAGAAATTCGCTCCATTCCCCCATCAACACACTGTGTTGGCAGGGGAATCCCCATTGAGCGAAGACAGTGATTATTGCTAGTAGCTATACCAGCTGCTAATAATATTTGCAAGTAAAACCCGACAGGCTGGTTGAACCCAAGTTGATCGATCAACTTCGTACATTCAGCCTACCCATACATGGTTTCAATCTCGCCGGGTGCCAGGAAACCAGACCACACGAAGATGCAAGTAAACTAAAGCAGATTATTAGGGCAACAACAATAAACACACAGCAAGAGTGAGGTGCGAGGAACAGCCGGGGTCAAGTCAAGAAGCGGGTAGTCAAGCTGCGATTGAGTCTAGAATCGAGTAGTCATCCAAGCCAAGTGGAGTCCAGAGCGGGTAGTCTGCCAATGCCAGATCGTCTGCCGATGCAGGATCAAGAGCCAGGAAAGTTGTCCGCCAAGCCAGGTCATGCACGGAGTAACATGGAGAACAGAAGACTGCTAGCAGTCATGCACCTTGGAGCACAAACGCAAGGGCAAGGACTGCAAGCCATAAAGTCAGGTGTGCAACATCATCATTGAGCGACAGCCAGGTAGCAGGCAAGTGATGATGCAAGCAGTTATGAGACAGCAGTCTGCACATGTCCAAGATGGCTACCAACAGGAAGGCAAGGTAAGACCTTGACAGTACCCTCCCCTCAATTGCCCCTCCTCCGCGGAGTAAAAAAAAGTTTCGGGGGAAAGCGAGCGTGGAAAGTGCAGAGAAGGGCGGGAGCATGAACATCAGTGGAGGAAACCCAGGATCGCTTCTCAGGATCATAACCCTTCGAGTGCACCAGATATTGAACCTGACCTCGGAACAGGCGAGAATCCAAGATGCTAGCCTCGTACTACTCATGATTGCCCACAGGAATGGGACGAGGGTGAGGAATAGCGATTGCAAACCAGTGGCTTCAAAAGTGACACGTGAAAGATATTGGAGATACGCATGCCAGCAGGAAGATCGAGGGCATAGGCCACCGGGTTCACCTTACGGAGGATGTGAAAAGGCCCAACAAAACAGGGTGCCAGTAGGAATGGGCACCCTGAGGTTGAGATTACGGATCGACAACCACACCTTCTTCCCGACCTGATACGAAGAAGCAGATGAACGTCTCTGGTCTGCCTGGAGCTTCTGATGCTGTGCAGAGACCTGTAGACTCTTGAATCTGCATCCAAGAGGAACGGAGATCACGAAGATGATCCTCCACAGCTAGGATGTCCTGTGACGAGCGACTCAGGCAACACAATGGGCTAGAACCCATAATTGCCATCAACTCCTATTCTGGAATGTTTTCATTATTGGCCAGAGTTCCTGACAAACTCTGCCCAGGCTAGCAGATCAACCCAATTGTCCTGATGGTCAGAGACATAGCAGCGGAGAAATTGCTCCAGAGCTTGGTTGGAACGCTCAGCGGCACCATTGGACTGCGGATGGTAGGCCGAGGAGAAAGAGAGCCAAAAAACCCATCTGGGAACAAAAGGCGCTCCAGAACCTAGAGACAAATTGGCTTCCACGGTCCGAGACAATCTCCTTAGGCAACCAGTGTAAGCGGAAAAACTCCCTGGCAAGCTCCTGATGTGATTGGTTTCCCTTTGTTACCTGTTTATCCACATTCAGAGCGTGTTTGACCCTGTGGGGGCTCTAAAGTTGGTAAGAGTACCTTTGTTTCTTGATTGGTGGCGGACTCTCCTGCTTGCACCCCTTTTTATCTGGGATTTATGTGGATCGGACTTTTCACACTTGGGACTTGTTTGCTCTTTATTGTCAGCTTAATTTTTATATGTTGATTAGCGCGACACCATTTTTCACCATTTCATTGAAGATATGGGTTACTGTCTTTTTGTGTCAGCTGCTTTTCTCACTAAGGTTTGCACCGTTTGCCATATCATTGTTTTACTTTTAAATGAATATAGCGCAGCGATCCTACACCACATAAAGCTCCTGAGCAGTTGGCAGCTGCTTAAACGGAACACAGTGTCAGCCACTTGCACCTTGACGATGTACAGCCATTACTTGATTCAGATGTTGGTTGAGGTTAAGGAAGGTAGGAACGTGAGGCTACAGAGAGGGGATAACACTGGTACACAAATGGGCAGTTCCCCCAGCTGCAGCGTATTGCCAATTTGTCTTCAGTGGTAATGGGGATGGAGGAGGAGATGTCACTGACGGCACTTGGGTGCCGGATAGAGCAGAGGAGTAAAGTCAGGGTGAGGCGCAACCCCAACAAGGCAGCCATCATGGAAGAGTAGAGAGCAGCCACCCTATTCCATCACATTGTGGAGCTGTTTTTGCCCAACCCACTTCCAACAGCTCAGCTGACTAGGCCTTTTTTAGCACATGTGCAGCAGATCGCACTGTTGTAATTTGCTACCTTTGTCTCAGGCACATCAAGTGTGGCAAAAACAGCCATTTGGGTACCACATGCTTGACAAAGCATTTAACCTCCCACCACTCAGCCTGTTGGCAAGAGCACCTAAAAGCCACACTGTCGACCAAGAGGATCTCAACCGACTGCCAAAGGTTAGATCAAAGGTTAAATTGTGTTTCTGAAGCCAAGGGGGTACCCCTTGTATTGCTATATAGTCAGGTGTGCAACATCACTCAGCGACGCCCAGGCAGCAGGCAAGTGATGATGCAAACAGAGTTTATAAGAGACCGCAGTCTGCACACTTCCAAGATGGCTGCCAACAGGAAGTCAAGGTAAGACCTTGACGCCTGGTTCCTGCTGAACTGCCTGAGGTTGGAAACGTCAATGGCCGGCCTTAGAGGTGTTGTCTGATATCTGCCTCACCTCTGTACAGGCAGGGTTGTTTTCAGTAAACACAGACCTCTAGGGAAATACTACTGAGTTACGGAGTTATTTAAAACAAAGGCAGAACTCCACCATTGAGGGGACCCAGCACTTTAAAGATGCAGGTCTCTGGATTAGTATCTTAAAGGTAGGTATAATTCACTATATTTCTCCCTCTAGCCCCTGTTTTAAAAAAATTTGCTTCCTAGATTTTCCCTTTTTAAATCTCTCGCAGTTTCCAAAGCGTTGGACATAGCTATGGTGGCGTGAAGTTGAATTTTTTTTTTTCTAATTGTAAAATATAGCAATTCTAGAAACGTCTTGGATTTAATTTATAATGCATACAGTTTATTCATGGCTGTGTGGTATTTTCATAGTTTACATTGTGCAAGCAGTTCCAACAGTGTGCCTTGGGAGATCATTGTAAGAAGAAAATTACTTTTAATAGTCCATGTGGTACCTGTGCAATACAAAACTGACACAAAAATTGCTATAAGTTATTGACTGTGTTTCTTTTGATTTGTACTGTATTGTATTCTGCTTTTTAAATACTAACAAAAAAACCTTTTATATGTGTTCTTTGTCAAGGCTTTGATATGCTGTTTTGATATATTTATCTGTCAAATAGAAAAGATTGGTGAGGTTATAAAAACATGGCTCACCCGGTTTGTTCTTGCCGGTATCGCTGTACCCAACAGTATGTTTATTACAGGCATATAGCACAATTAATTCAGCAATTTACATATACTGTACATTGGTGAAATGTGGAAAGTGCGCTCATTGTGACCTGTGTGAAGCTGCAACTTTAGATCCAAATGGTGGAATATGTGAAAAAAAGTAAATCAAGTGCGCTAAACACATAAAGGTGTTCTACAATAGAGAAACACTGTGTGGTACTAAATCTGTGAGTAAACTAATGGTACAATAAACAATATGATTTAAATCAAACAAATATTTGCTGAAAACGGTGACAAAAACACAGACTGGGTGCAAGTGAATAATAATTACAAAATGCTAAATCTGCGTAAGTGACCCAAAATGTGACACCAAGTGCACAAATGGCAAAAAAATAAATCTGAATAACAAAAATTCAAGTGAAAAGCAGCAAATGTCCATAAACTTTAAACCAAACGAAACCGGTGATGTTATCGGTGACAGCCAGAAAAAACACTGCTCCTTTGTGCAAGGAGGAACAGGGTGAGCACTGCCAAAACCCTACAGAATGACCTCCAGCAGGCCACTGGTGTGAATGTCTCTGACCAAACAGAAAAGGACTTCATGAGGGTGGCCTGCAGGCCCAACGTCCTCTATTAGGCCCTATGCTCACTCCCCGACACCGTGGAGCATGATTGGCACTTCCATTTAACACCAGAATTGGCAGGTCCTCCACTAGCGCCCTGTGCTTTTCACAAGTGAGAGCTGGTTCACCCAGAGCACATGTGGCAGGCGTGAAAGAGTCTGGAGAAGCTGTGGGGAATGTAATGCTGCTTGTAACATTGTTCAGCATGACCGGTTTTGTGGTGGGTCAGTGATGGTCTGGGGAGGCATATCCATGGAGGGACGCACAAACCTCTACAGGCTAGACAATGGCACCCTGACTGCCATTAGGTATTGGGATGAAATCCTTAGACATTGTCAGACCCTACTCTGGTGCAGTGGGTTTTGGTGCACGACAATGCCCGGCCTCATGTGGCAAGAGTATGCAGCCATTTCCTGGAGGGTGAAGGAAGCGATGCCATTGAATGGCACCCACGCTCACCTGACCTAAATCTAATAGAAACCTCAGGGACATTATATTTTGGTCCATCCGACGCTTTCAGATTGCTTGGATTTTATAACCCCTGACAGTTTTTTTTTTTTTCCCCTTTGCGTCCCATTTGATAAATTCTTCTTCACTTCCTGTCCCATAGCCAGGAAGTGAATGTTATCACCAGTACTAGTGCATCGTTTGGAATATACAGGATCTCACAAAAGTGAGAACACCCCTCAGATTTTTTTAAAACCATTTTATATATTTTCATTTGACAACATTGAAGAAATTACACTTTGCTACAATGTAAAGTAGTAAGTGTACAGCTTGTAGAAGTGTAAATTTGCTGTCCTCTAAAAATAACACAGCCATTAACTACTTCAGCCCCGGAAGGTTTTACCCCCTAATGACCAGGCCATTTTTTGCGTTTCGGCACTGCATTACTTTAACAGAAAATTGCGCGGTCGTGCGATGCTGAACCCAAATGCAATTGATGGCTTTTTTTCCTCACAAATAGAGCTTTATTTTGGTGGTATTTGATCACCTCTGCGGTTTATAGATTTTGCGCTTTAAACCAAAAAAAGAGCGACAATTTTGAAAAAATGCCATATTTTTTACTTTCCCAATAAAAAAAAATTAAAAATTAAATTTTTTCATCAGTTTATTCCAATGTGTATTCTGCTACATATTTTTGGTAAAAAAAAAAAAAAACCCCAAAAAGCGTATTTTAATTGGTTTGCGCAAAAGTTATAGCGTTTACAAACTACGGGTTAGATTTTTAGACTTTTTATTTATTTATTTTTTTATTAGTTATGGTGGCGATCGCGATTTTTATGGTGGTCACTGTGGGTCTCCCCTCCGCTGCCCCTGGGTGGTCGGCTCCACTGGGGCTTGCGCCCATGCGACTAAGCGTCCACAAAAATGTGGCCATGCAGCCAAGTCGGGCGTCTCCGTTTGGGGGGTGGGAACAGTGTGAGGTTAGCTGCAGCTCTGCTCTTTCTTTTGGGCATCTGGGATCTGTGCAGTTGGGGCTGAGCCACCACAAAAATGTAGACCGCGGCTTGCGGCCTAATAGGCCATGCTGCCAGCTTTGGCGCCTCCCTTGGAAGATGTGGTGCTGTGGGGGCGGTTTATATTTTGATGGCAGCCATATGCCCATTACTGTGTAGGGCACCTGCCCCTTTTTAGCGCTGTGGGACCATCAGGGTACCTTGCCTGCTCGTCCACGTTACGGCCGATGGACGGCCCCTGTTTAAGGGGGCTATTTCCTATTTTGCGGACCTCTATGGAGGGGCTCAGAGGGCAACCCCTTGTTTTTTTTTGCGGGGTCCAGTAGGTGGTTCATTTGTGGGCCCTTGGTCAGTGTCCCCTTTGCGGGATTGCAGTCGGCGGCCCTCCTCTGATAGGTTTTCCGGGTGAGCTTAGTATATATAGCGCCCCCAGCCCTCCCCTGCCTCATCTGTCTCCTCCGATTTATGAATCTGTTTCGGCAGACGCGAGTCACCCTTATTGCTCAGATAGTAGGGATGATTCCTCTGCTCCTCTAGCGCGAATAAAAAGGCACTGGTGGATGGCACTGATTGTGTCAGTGCGTGAAACTTTAAAAATGGAGGATGCGGCTGATGCTGCATCGGAGGCGTCGGATCCTTTTGACACCCATAGGCACTCCAAAGTGGCGAGGGTGTTCCCCTTTTTCACTTACTTTGACTAAATTGTCATAAAACGGTTGTCCAAAATGCACTCTTGTGGTCCCTAAGCATTTTGCTTTGCGGTATCCTTACAAGGATTCCCTGCTTAAAAAGTGGACAGTTCCACCTGTAATGGACTCGCTGGTTTCCAGGTTAAATAAAGCTACCCTAATTCTGGTTGACGAGTCCCTGGCCCATAGGAGGCTGATAGGAGGGCAGTGGCTCTGGCCCACCATATGTTCACTGTGGCTGGTTCGGCACTTAGGCAGGTATTTACTATTGCCCTGGGGTCGCAAATTCTGACCGAGTGGGCTAAATGTTTACGCCAGGACCCGGAGGGGAAACCACTTCCCCCTGCCTTTTGCGGAGCTGGCGGATCAGTTGGTCCAGGGGCTACAGTTTATCTGCGATTCCTTTTTGGATGCGCCTCTTTTGATTTTGGGATTCTAGGCTGTCTGTATCAGCAGTGGTCCTTTGGTGTATTATCTAGCTGAAATGCTGGTCTACGGACCAGACTTTTAAGAAGGCCTTATTTGATCTCCCCCTTGTAGGGGATTGCCGGTTGGAGCTTCCTTGGATGACATCATTAAGGGTCTCACGGGGGGGGGGGGCGTACTCTTCTTCCGCAGGCTAACGGTCGTAGATGTGGGCCTTTCTTTGCTCATAAGAGGCCTTTTCGTCCCTCAGGGTCTCTAGACAAGGGATCAAGGCCCTTCAGGGCCTCCCTCTGAGGTTTCAAGAGGACCTGGTCTGCCAAGCCTCGAACGGGCTCTTCTAGACCTGCGGACAAGGCTTCCTCTGCATGAATGGGCGCCCTCACTCATATCTGGTGTAGGGGGACGTCTTTGCTGGTTTCCAGATCCTTGGACTTCCCTGGTACAGGACAAGTGGGTCCACAAAGTCATTCGGTCCGACTTCAAGATCGAGTTTCGGTTTTATTCTCCGTAAAGGTTCTTCCCTTCCAACCTGCACTTGTCCCCAGATTGCTTATGGGGTCTCTTTGTGGCAGTGCAATACTTGTTACTTCAAGGGGTGATTGTTCCGGTTCCGACTTCAGAATGTTTGAAGGGGTTTTACTCAAACCTCTTTACAGTTCCCAGGAAGGCAGGCAAGGTATATCTAATTCTGGACCTCAAGGTGCTAAACTTCCTTGTACGGGTACAGAAGTTCCGAATGTAGTCCATTCACACGGTAGTGGCGTCCCTATATCGGGAATTTTCTCGCTTCTATCGACATTAAGGGCACCTATCTTCACATTCCAATATGTGTCGTCACCAGCGCTTCCTCCACTTAGCCGTGGGCGAGGAGCGTTATCAGTTTGTGGCGTTACCCTTTTAATCTCGTCTCCGCTTCTTGGGTCTTCACAAAAGTGTTGGCCCTGGTGTTGGCATTGTTGCGTCAGCGGAGGATATCACTACTGGGCTACCTGGATGATCTTCTGCGAGCCTCGACTGCCCTGATGGACAACTTGGAGATTACGCTGCGAACTCTTAAGGGAGTTCGGTTGGATTCTGAACCTTCAGAAGTCTGCTCTGGTTCCGT
>NC_138769.1:146985768-147068268 GCF_965119305.1 Pelophylax lessonae | reverse complement strand
AATCTTTTTTCTATGGCGGTCACCCTGACATGGAAGAGTTTGGTCACCCTGCCATAGCATTCAGAGTCAGTTCACCCTACACTACACTACGGTCACCCTGACACTTAACACTTTCCCTACAGAAACTAGATTATTGAATCTAACTATAGTGGAAAATGGTACCCGAACTACACTAGATATCCCTTTCCTCACACTAATAATTGCTAAATTACACTTTGAAGCAGGAGTAACAGAACTGCTTCCACTCTCTTCCACAGCCCCTATATTACAGTGCTAGAGATTTGGCGGGGCTATGTTATATACTGGGGGGGTGTATTCACTACTGATTGGCCTCTGGACCCCCCTAGTCACTCCAATCACATTCCTATCATCCTCCTGCACCCGCAATTGGCTTTTACTGATGGTTCTGGACCAATCACGGGCTTTTAAAGCCCAGTTCCTGTCCCATTGCATTTTGGTCGGTTCTGGTTGCCGAATTCCGAACTTTCTCCGCAAAAAGTTTGGAATTTGACCGAATTTCGAACAGTCAATGTTCGGGTCGAACCGATGGTCGACCCGAACCGTTCGATCATCCCTAGTTCTGAGCTGGCGGCAATGTCTTGTCATTCACCTTACCTGATTGTTCACAGAGATAAGGTTGTTCTTCATCCCTGCCTGACGTTTTTTTTCCAAAGGTCGTCTCTGATTTCCATTTGAATGAAGACATTGTGTTGCCTTTCCTATGTCCCAGGCCTAAACATTCTATGTAGTTGCCTGCGTTCCCTGGATGTGGTTCGTGCAATCCGGGTGTACCTGGCAGCTACGGAGTCTTTTAGGAAGTCTGACTCACTATTTGTGCTCAAGGATGGACCTTTTGAAAGGGTTGGCCCGCTTTAACTGCAATCATTTCCAGATGGATCAGACAGACAGCGATTAAGGCCTATTCCATTAGGGGTCACGTTCTTCTTTTCCCTGTTTAGGCCCACTATACTCGGGCGCTTAGTGCCTCCTAGGCCTTCCGTCATCAGCCGTTAGTGCTGCAGGTTTGCAAGGTGGCCACCTGGTCGTCTTGCAAGGTGGTCACACTTTCACAAAGTTTTATAAGGTGGATGTGTTGGGCATCTTCAGATGCTGCTTTTGACTGCAAGGTTTTGCAGGCTGCTGTTTAGAGGACCTGGTCCTCTTTGAGGTGTATTGTTTTTTTCAGGTGAGCTCCAGTTTATGGTTGAGCTGCATGTTACCTAGTTGGCTACAGGTCTAGCCTTGGGAATTTATTCTTGCTCTTCCCACCCCTCATGTTTGACACTGCTGTGGGATGTCCCATTGGTCAAGAAGCTGTGTCCATCAATGAACAGAAGAGAAAATGAGATTTTGACTTACCGTAAAATTTATTACTCTGATGTTCATTGATGGACACAGCACCCACCCCTCTGGAGTTGGCTGGTTTCTGACACTGCTTGTAATAAAACAGAGTGCCTATAGCTGAGAGTGGGAGTATACCCCCCTGGGACTGTCCCATAGGCGTAGTCAAGCTTTTTCATGCCTAGTGTCCTACTCCTGTGGGGGGGGGGGGGGGGTGAGTATAACCCAATGGTCAAGAAGATAAGGAGCTGTATCTGTCAGTCAACATCAGAGAAATGTTTTTTACAGTAAGTCAAAGATCCCATTTTTCCAGCACTGCCTTAACCCTCTTGGGCATGGATCAAAAATACAATTTAACCATTACACGAATAGAAGTTCTTTAGATATAGATTTTATTGATTTATATTGATTTTGTATCATCCAGCTTTTTCGCCTATATTGATATGTATTGTTTCATACACGTTATTACTTCAACAGCGCAGCACCTCACATCAATTTTTGATTCACTTTATTAGCCTAGGGTTTGCTATATTGGTGTTTGTCACCTGTTCTTATCCACTATTTTAATATAGTGATAGCGCGAGAGCCTTACGATTTTATTACTCTTGGGCATTGATTTTACTAGAACTTCATAGGTTGCCACTGGAGTCTGTTTCCACTCCTCCATGACGACATCAGAGCTGTTTTATGTTAGAGATCTTGCGCTACTACACCTTCCGTTTTAGGATGCCCCACAGATGCTCGATAGGGTTTAGGTCTAGAGACATGCTTGGCCAGTTCGTCACCTTTACCCTTGCTTCTTTAGCAAGGCAGTGGTCGTCTTGGAGTTGTGTTTTGGGTCATTATCATGTTGGAATACTGCCCTGTGGCCCAGTCTCTGAAGGGAGGGGATCATGCTGTGCTTCAGTAGGTCACTGTACATGTTAGCATTTATGGTTCCCTCAATGAACTGTAACTCCCCACTGCCGGCAGCACTCATGCAGCCCCAGACTGACACTCCTACCACCATTCTTGACTGTAGGCTAGACACACTTGTCTTTGTACTCCTCACCTGCTTGCCGCCACACACACTTGACAACCTCTGTACCAACATCTTGGTCTCATCAAACCACAGGACATGGTTCCAGTAATCAGTGTCCTTAGTCTGCTTGTCTTCAGCAAACTGTTTCGGCTTTCGTGTGCATCAGCTTAAGAAGAGGCTTCCTTCTGGGACGACAGGGTTGCAGACCAACTTGATGCAGTGTATGGTTTGAGCACTGACAAGCTAACCCCCACCTCTTCAACCTCTGCAGCAATGCTGGCAGCACTCATACCTCTATTTCCCAAAGACAACCTCTAGATATGACAATGAACACGTGCGCTCAACCACCTTGGTTGAACAAGAGGGCCTGTTCTAAATGGAACCTGTCCTGTTAAACCATTGTATGGTCTTGGCAGCTCAGTTTCAGGGTTTTGGCAATCTTCTTGTAGCTTAGGCCATGTTTATGTAGAGCAACAATTCTTTTTTTTTTTTTCAAATCCTCAGAGTTCTTTGCCATGTTGAACTTCCAGTGACCAATATGAGAGAGTGAGAGCGATGACACCAAATTTAACACACCTGCTCCCCATTCACACCTGAGATTTTGTAACACTAACGCATCACAGGACACCAGGGAGGAAAAATGGCTAATTGGGCCCAGTTTGGATATTTTTTAACTTAGGGGTGTACTCACTTTTGTTGCCAGCAGTTTAGTCATTAATGGCTGTGTGTTGAGTTATTTTGCGGGGACAGCAAATTTACACTGTTATACTGTACAAGCTGTACACTCACTACTTTACATTGTAGCAAAGTGTTTCTTCAGTGTTATCACATGAAAAGATATGAATAAAATATTTACAAAAATGTGAGTGGTGTGCTCACTTATGCGAGACACTGTATATTACTGTTCGGGGACAACCCAAAATGTTGAGTTTTCTTTTACGTTCACTTTTGATAAACAGGACAAATAGAGGAGTGAATCTTCCTCAGGGGGTCAATATAAAAAACCTGGCTGGTGTTCTAGTCCCTTTTAAGATCCAAGCTTCTAGTATACCTGCTAGCAGTAATAAGCATCCTTAAACTTAGTTTTTTTTTTTTTAATTATCCTAGTTAAATATTTTCCATTTACATTTTTTGACTGTTTTCTTCTTCTTCCCCCCCCCCCCCCCCCCCCGAAAACTAGTGGTTTATTTTAGCTTGCTTATGGGCAACAAGCAAATGATTGAGGAAGTGTGGCATTTGTGCATTTCTCAAATATGGCACATTTTCAATTTTTTTATTGTATTTTGTAATTAGGTGAGTAAATATCCCATGTACCAATATTCTACTTTGTTTTTAAAAACTGTTCTCAGATTCTTTGGCCTGTGTTCGTTTTAAAAAAAGAAAATGGAAGCCATATAGACTGGATGTTTCCTGTGTTTTTAGATAAAGGATTTGATCTCTTCCCAGGCATGGGAGGATTTTCACAGGCAACATGTATTATTTAGGCATCACTTGTGGCACCCTGTAGATTTTGTGTCCTGGGTGACAAAAGCAATTCTGAGCAGCAGAAATTCCTGATATAGCACAATTTGAAATCGGTTTGGTTAATGATCTTCAGCCTTTTCATTAGAAAAGGGATAAAACAATCTGTTGTTTTTACCTTTCATGCTTGGCAGGAAATTTACCCATACCTTTGGGGAAAGGGAAAGGAAAAGGAAGGGGAGGAGGGTGGCAGGGTGTCTTTTTTTTTTTTTTTTTTTTGGTACATTTTTTTAAATTTGATATGAAAGATTCTCTAATACAACAAAGGACAGACCTTGATACCTGTTCAGGTTGTCAACTCCTCAGGCAAACACAGAACAATCTGCAATAGTCCAGTAAAGACAATATGATGATAAAAATAAGTCAATAAACATGCCTTTGATGAAACCCATTGGGTTTTTCCTGTCTAAGGATTTCTATTTTAATATAGATTGTCTAAATGTTTTTTTTAAAGGCTTGTCAGGTTTTCATTGGTACTTATCATAGGTCTTTAAGCATTTATTCAGACATTACCCATTTTAAAGTGGGATTTCTCAAGTGATCACATGACCAATTTTCTGTATATTCTCAGACTACCACAAATCAACAGTTAGTACAAATGTTGGATAGCTGCAACCTGCCCTGTCCATGTTTTATTGCTTGCTGTACATGCACTGTGTATTGGGTAACTCCCTGGCAATGAAATAAGGTTGACCTAAATAAGAAGTGTTAAACTTAGTAACACATGCTTAAAAGCAAATATTTTATATGGACCTTTCATGTGAAATATCCATAATCCCTTTTTTATATTTTTGTATTCAAAAATGTAAAATTTTACTTTTTAAATCTGGAATTGTAAGACGGGACAGTAAAGTTAGCTTTATAAATTGTAAATACTATTCAATTTATTCCTTGTTTAAAGCTGAACTATACCCTCCTATACTTTGCAGCTATGGAAACTGCCATCTTAGCCTCTCTATGATTTGCAGTTGCCATTGTGCTGTGCTGCACATGTGATTAGTTTTGACACCAGCCATTTATTGCTTGACAGTTCAATTGAGAGCACATGCAACTGTGACAGTTATCATTTTTACAGCATGCCTTGAATGCAACTGTTTTGGGAAACCGCTACATCCATGGGTTCAGTTTCTGCTTAAAGTTTCATTGTTTCTCTGTGAAATATTTACATTTTGGTTGTTTCTGGAAGCTGTAGCACAGCCATCCAGTTATCTACAGTTTACTGTATAACATTGTATACTTACTGGCCAAAGATTATATGATTTATTTTTTTCCTTCAACCCCTGGCAGGGACACCTCCCACCGCACTATTGTTTTCTGACAGCGGGAGGTTTCCCTGCATTCACTGCCACTGATCACTAATGCAAAGAGGGGGGAGAGAGAGTGTTAACTTTTCACTGCTACTGACCTCCATTGTAGGGGGTTGAATTTTACAGCCACTGACCACCAATGCATGATGGGGGTTTTACATTGTAATGCCGCTGACCAACAATGCAGGGGGGGGGGGGGGGTTCAGTTTCACTTCCAGTGACCACCAATGAAGGGGGGCTGGAGGAGGTTACATTTCACTCCTAATGACCACCAATATGGGAATGGAAGGCTTGATTGTACTGACACCAGTGTTGGGTGCTGTTTTTGCATTCACTGTCACCAATTTTCAGGGTGGTTGTTGCATTAATTTGCCCATGATTAGCTCTTCTAGCCTAAATATAATTTAACTATTCACTCAGGTGTTAGTGCATTTTTTTCTTTTAAATGTTCTGTCCTACTGTGATGACTGATGAGATTGTGAATGAGAATGCATGACATCTAGTGCCCAAAATCTATTATTATAGTGACCAGGCATAATTTAAACCACTGTCTGCAAACCTCTCCTTTCTCTGAAGTTAGCATGGATTGGTTAACAAAACGTGTCGTCATCACACACGTGACGTCCCCTTGGGGATGCAATGGATAAGGCGATAGCCGTATACCCTATGGACTAATGGATGCCTGGACGCTGGTGCGGAGTGGATGGGAGCACAGAGCTGACCTAGAATACGAGAAATGTCTGCGTACACGAGGTGGTGGGCTACTCCCCCAGTGTTCCCCCTCCCCTAATCCTTGCAAGTCTCAAGGGGTACCCTGAACTCACTCACTTATGTTGCACCTAGATCCATTCAGCTTACATCGAATTTAGAGCCCGGACCCCCAGCAGAGTATTCCACAGATTTGCTGTTAAGCATACTACATTAACACATTGAACTTCTGCCTAGGGACGGTAATCAAGAATTCTCCTCTCTTACCCACCTGTCCATTTGACACACAGCTCTCTTATCCTTTACCGAATATCCAGTGAGAAGTCCGGTACTTTATTATCATCTCAGGGATGAACTTGAGTTCCTATTATATTCAAGAAATTATGTTCATTTGAATTTAGGTACTTCCTAATCTGGTCTAGTGGTCTGATATGAGTGACTGGGTGTATATTATTGATTGCATGCCCAGCTGCTTACCCCCTCTTTGACAATGTTGTCATTACTTTAACCTTGGCAAGGTGTAGGCGTTTGTACTTTTGCTGACAAATAGTGATTTGGTATTTTTCTAATAAAGCTGCTTCTATAACCTTAGTGTCCCACTATGTGATGACTTTGGTTGGACACACTGCTTCTCAATTTATTATTTTTGATTGTACTGACCCCAGTGCTGGGTGCTCTTTTTGCATTCACTGACACCAATGTTCATGGTTGTTATTGCTTCTGCTGACACTAATTTTGGTGGTGGGTTTTGCACACACGGCGCCAGTGGGGGGTTATCGTGTTTACTGACACGAATGCTAGTCCAAACATTTTGGGCTCTGAGGTTCAAAAATGTGCTGGTATTGTGTTACCCTCTGTGTCAGGGGTTGCACTTGAGGGCCTCCTATACATTTTCAGGTTGACCACCATTGAAGTAAAGGAAACAAATCTATTTTCTCACATTTTTTGCCAGATTCTACTCCTTCCCTAATCCTCCCTTTTTCATGCTCATTAGTCACTTTTTTACTGAATGCAGCTACCCATCAGCAGAGATAAAGACTAGGCCAGAAAATCATGGTTCCTGCTTGTATGGCAGGGCAGAAGCTAGAAGACTTTTTTTTTTTACAGACTTGTAGTGTCAGAGAGACCGTTCCCCCCCCCCCCCCTCCCAATTCATCAAAAATGTCACAGGAAGGTTCTTGGTCCCCATAGAAAACTTCCAAAATCCTCTTTAGGGGCATCTACCTACTCAAAATGCAGAGCATCTCTGTGATCTCCCCAGGCTTCAATATCTAAAGTTCAACCTTTCTTTTTGGCGCAAGACTCAGCCCAACAAGTCTTGCCCCAGGACAGTCAGGTTTGCAGAATCCCCTTGAACCAGCTCTTGACCCTGGGAGTAGTTGTGCCTGTACCCTTAGAGAACAGGTTCAAAGAATTCTAGTCAAACCTGTTCACAATATTGGAACCCAAAAGGGGTTTTCTTTCTCCTAGACCTAAAATCTCTAAAGAAACACCTTTAAATTGCAAATTTTGACATAGAATTCGCAAGATCAGGCATTACTTCTCTGAGGGGAATACTTGGCACCCATAGTTATCCAAGATACCTACCCATTTTTAAACACCTTATAAGCGCTTTCTACGCTTTGCAGTAATCTCACTTTCAGTTTGTCACACTGCCATATAATTTATCCTCTTTTCCCAAAGGTTCGTGCACCTCTTCTAAAGGAAAATACTGCTTTCTCCGAACTCCCACTCGGGCATTTTAATCAGAGATGCCCCTCTGCAATATTTTCCATGAGCGTTCTGGGTCTCCTTGTGGCCTCCTTTTGTAGCTGTCTCATTCACCGAATTTCATTAGCCATCTCTAAAACACAACATCTTGTCAGCATGGAACAAGCATGTTCCTTCCTTTTGTTCAGGCAAACAAGCAGTTCCCTAATTTGGTGGATCTCCTACCCATTCTTGACAATGGGGGAAGTGGTTTCTGCCATATCACCTGGAAAGTGTTATTGACAGATGCAAGTCTTTCAGGCATGGTAGGAGTGTTCCAACCCCTCATTTCTTGGAACATGGTTATTGGATGTAGCCAAACCTTGCCCCTAACATCCTGTAGCTCAGAGGGACAAGGATGGCTCTGCATCACTAGACCCCTGTTCTGCAAGGACAATGAATCAGGGTGCAGTTAGACACAGTTCAGTTAGTGGGCTACATTAGGCACAAAGTGGGTATCGGGAGTTATGTATTTTTGAAGAAAATAAGACAGATCTAATGTACACAGAAACCATATCCAGCACTCTCTGCTGGTCCACAAGTTGACAATTGGAAGTCACCTGTCACTGCCTGGGCCATGTGGAATAGACCCTTCAACCTAAAGTCATCCTATGTCCTGTACTGTACAATTAAGATTTTGACTTGCCTGAAAACTTTTATATCGAGTACAGTACAGCACACATGACATTCTTTTTATTCCTGTTTAATACTACATTGCTTTCTACAAAACAGAAGACTTGTGGATTAGGGTTATAGAGGGGATGCCTCGGGGCATGTCCTCAAGAACTTGCCAGCGTCCAGTCACTTGAAGGTACAATCCTATAACTCAGGGTCTTTCAATATTTAGCCTGTGTTCATTGCTGTATTCCAAGATATGAAATTTTTCGTCAAATTCCACTTTTTAAAGTACCTTTAAACATTTGTCAAGTCTCCATAGTGTTATGGAATGTACTGATGAGATTTTTCGTATAAACTCCTTAGAAGAAGTTACATCCAAGTAGAGGATTGTTCAAACATTATCAAGAACATTCAGAATATTTGTGTGCTTTAATCCCCCTTGAGGTTATTTTAGTAATATCTGTTGAGCTGTAGAACTGACTAGTAGCAAAATTCTTATCAGATCCTAGTTCACCTCCTGACAACAGGACAGAAGAGGGTATGAATCTGATTTTTCGGAAGGTGGGGAAGTTAAGAAGCTGCAAGGGTTTTAATCATAAGGTGGCCAAACAGATCTGTAACAATAAACCTATTTAACATATTTAAACCCATTTAACATTTAGATTTCCACTTTATAAAATCTGTGCTGCAAGAAGCATGGAACCTGACCTTGCTGAGTTCTTCTGAAATTGTTAGCTTGGCTTTTATCCTGACATATTGCCTTCAATATTTTGAGTCCCTAACCTCAAATAAGCATGTAGGTTAGGAGTTCTGACCTAATTTCTGCTTGCTTGTACCAGGTCAATGGTTCAGAAAGCATTTAAGTTGGAGGAGGATCATTACTTCTGCCAGGCAACTAGCATTTTCAGAAGCAGGTCAGCAGTGGTAGTCTACGTACCTAGACTTTCAGTTTCTGGATATTTTGTTTAGGCTTTTCCCTACATATCAGTTAACATCAAATTAAATAAGAAGCAGAGGGTTTTGTTGGTAACACGCAGATGCTAATGTTTATGATGAAGAAAATATAGTGGTTAAGTTTCCTTTCTGTTCAGTCCTCAAATATTTTTTAATAATGTTTAGCTTAAACACCTAAAAATGAAATGTTGCGTGTGTAGCTGATATTTCAGCAACTGAAAGTCAAAAATGTACTGCGCCAAGCCAGTGAGAGCTCCCTTTAAAAGAAATTCTTCAAGTTTCAATATTCAATTACAAAAACACTGAAGAGCATGTTTGAAAAAAATGTAATATCCATAAAGCTTACTAAAAATACACTATATTTTTCCTTTGCACTCCATAAGGCAAGCAGTAAGTAACACAATCTGGTCCAGGACCCATCCCAGCCTGTCATTGGACAACTAAGGAGCAGCAGCACACTGATGAGGTTGTTTCTGCTTGAATCTTCTGTAAGCATATTCATTGTATTACACTGGCCACACACTGTGCAAAACAGGTTTCTCTTGTTCCTTCCCTTTCTGCTTTCTCTCACTCCTATTTTTTTTCGCCTGTTTAAAAACTTCCTTGAATACTTAAATGTATAGTGTCTTGTAGATTAATAAGGCCTCTCCCTCCCCCTCCCCCTTTTAACATGGTTAATTGTGTTTTAATATTGGGCTATTAAAGATGTATACGTAAATACTAATAAAATTTTGAGACATTTTTTATATAAAAACAGATTTGTAAAGTGGAATCTCCATCTGTGAATTAATGGAACATGAAACTAACACCATTAAAATATAATTTACTCGGGAAGTGCATCATGAAAGACCTTTGAAATACTGATGTAACCATGCTTGCTTTTCAGCTAGGTCACTGCACATGTAATATTTGTGCATATTTGCATTAGAAAAGAATTCAGTAGATGAGTGGGTTTCTTAGATCTGGCAGTTTGTGCATTTGCCTACCTCTGGGTAGCAAATGACCTATGAAGTGTGTATAGCTGTACAAATATGGTATCTGCATGAATTATGGGACAAGCATGTACAGTAGCTGTATGGTACATGCCACCCACAACAATAAGTGAACATGTAGGGTGAGTTGTGTATTATAGCCAAAAGCTTCTTACAGGTCAATGAATATTATATCTTCTGTCCACTTTGTACTGGAAAATGACTACCCGTGTTCCACAAAGCATTTTTTATTTTGCTGCTTTTGACCACACTGGATAGTGTAGTTTTTTTTTTACCCACTTCAACGCTCTCTATAAATTTCTTTAAAGCAAAGTTCCGGCCTCAGAAATGGTTTGGAGATAAAAAATACCTCCGGGACAGTCAGGGCTAGTGCATTCCAGAATGGATAGCCTCTGAACTGTCCCAGGTCGCACTTACTTTTTAGAAGAAATACTTACCTTGAAAATTTCTTGTCCAGCGCTGCCATCTCAGGTGTGGGCAGCTAAAGCCAGGGGGTCCTCTTCGGTGTCCTCTTCGTCCCAGAATGTGCCTGCAGCGGCCCCGCTCGTCACTTCCAGGGCAGCCGCGTCATCCCTGTACAGCTTCTGGGCATGCTCAGGCGCATTGACTCCTGGGAGCGATAACGTTCAGCTCCCTAGAGTCAACGCAAGCAGGAAGTGACGGCGCGGGCCGCGGACCCAGAGGGAAGAAGTAGAAGGAAGGTAAGTATACTTTCTTCAAAAACAAGGTAAGTAAAGAAAAATAAAAATCGGCACTATCCATTTGTTTTTTAGGGGATTTAAAGCAAACGGATGGCCCAAAGGTGTTTTTGAGGCCGGAACTCCGCTTTAAGATAGATGATACTAAATGCACTAAACACATTTCATTGCTTGTATGACCACATTCTAAAGAGGATTTATTCAAGCTGGCCATAGGCTAATAGTTTTTTTTCCATTAGGCCTACAGACGACTCCTTGCACAGGAAAGATAGATGAATCTCCTGATATGTGTATTGTATTTTGAAAGCTGGCCCTGCCAAAGAGATGCATCTGACTGGATGCAATGATTTTTCCGATCATTTTCCACTCGTCTCTTTTGATTTTTTTTATTCAAGTGGTGTCAGGCAACAGACAGCAGACAAAATTTTGGACGGTTTATGGGGAACTGGCTGAAATTTGTGTAGTCTATGGCCATCTTTACACTTCCCAGTACACCCTACGAACTGTATGAGTGTACAGACTTTTTCAACCAGGGTACCGTGGCACCCGGGTGTGCCTCCTGGGTTCTTTAGGGGTGCCTTGGCAAAAGGCCTAAAAATTGCAACAAATTGAAACAGGTTTTTACATTGCAGCATTACAATCCTGGGCACCATGCAGGTCAAGCCACTGGCATCTTGACAACCAATGACCTCACTGGTTGATAAGGAGAATGACAGGCGCTTGCATAAAATCCTTGTTTAAGGATTTAAGGTCCAAGTAGAAGAAGAGAAACTAAGGTAGAAAACAAACGTAGAATACTAGTCAGTACCAGTTTGCAATAGTGGAGGGATAAATCACTTCTAACATTGGATGAACCCATGTGTATGGAAGTTGCTGCTATATGTAAAACTATTAGTTTTGTTTTGTTTTTTGTGTATTTTACATTTTAAGAAAGGGGTGCCTCGAGATTGTGCGGAATTTAAAGGGTGCCGCAACTGAAAAAAGGTTGAGAAACACGGAGTTAACATACTCCTTCTTCCATTAATCATTATATATGCTTAATTAATCACTGGGCAATTTGCCTGCAAAGAGCTTACAATTTATGACTTGAAGGTGGTTTTACGATATTAGTTTTTCTTTACATTGTCTAGTGCTGAAGACTATTTCACAGTAAAATAACATATGTACCACAAAGCAGTAATGCCGAATATGATGAGTCATTTAAATAGAACGCCATGCTTGTATCCCCTGCAGGTACACTGCCGTCAAACTCTATATAATTGCATGTTATTTCAAATCTGGTTTGTTACATCTTTCTATGACAAATATAGCTATAAAAAAAAAAAATCAAACAGTTGCTCAAACTAATTACATATTCTATACTTATCCTCAACCACATCCTTGGCTAGTTATTTTCTTGAACTTTACTACCATTATAATTGAAGCTCGACATTACGTTTGATGAAATTGAGCGAAGTGGTTGTTTTTCTTTTTTTTTTTTTTTTGGTTGTTTTTCATATCTAGGTCCACCTTTCTTAATCTTTTTACCTCAGAGGAACCCTTGAAAACATTTTCAGGTCCTGGGGATCCCCTGCTAACAGGCTACTGTTGATGGTACATGAAGTCTAGTAAGTGATATGCTAAAAAGAATATTAACCGCTTAAGGACCACCCCACGTACATATATACTTTGGCAGGGTGGCCCTTAAGCACAAAATCACGTACCTGTACATTGTCTTCCTCGGCTCTGGGGTGCACGCACACGCCGCCGGGTCCTGCTTCTGCTGTGATTGGATACAGCAGGAGCCAATTTGCATGTCCGGTGACGCAATGTCCGCCGGGAACCCCGCAATCGTTTATAGAGAGGCATAATGACGGTCTGTCTATGTAAACAAAGCAGACCGCCATTCTGCCAGAGAGGAAAATTGAGATTTCGTGTTTCTGCTAAGCAGGAAAAACTGATTTGTTTTCCTTTGTCAAAGCACTCCCCCTACTCCTAGGGAACACATTTAGCCCTTTGATTGCATCTGATGTTAACCTCTTCCCTGCCAGTGTCATTTATACAGTGACAGTGCATTTTTTTTTTTTTTTTTTAGCACTGATCGCTGAATTGGTGTCACTGGTACCCAAAAAGTGCCACTTAGTGTCAGATTTGTCCACCGCAATGTCAGTCCCACTAAACGCTGATCACCATTACTAGTAAAGAATATTTCAAAAATATTTTGCGCAAACCAATAAATATTAGTTTTTTTTTTTTTTAAACTAAATGGGTAGCAGAATACATATTGGTATAAATTTATGAAGAAATTTGAATTTTTTACATTTTGTTTTTTTTTTTTTTCCCCAAAAATTTTCGGTCTTCTTTTGTTTATAGCCCAAAAAATAAACTGCAGAGGTGATCAAATACCACCAAAACAAAGCCATATTTATGGAGTAAAAAGGACATGCATTTTTTTTGGAATAAAGCGTCTTATGACCGCAATTGTCAATTAAAGCAACGCAGTGCCGTATCACAAAAAATGGCTTGGTCAGGAAGGGAGAAAAACCTTCCAGAGCTAAAGTGGTTAAAGAATGTTGCATAACTAGACTATTAGACCCCCCCATGGCTCGATTTGATTGTCTATTTTTTTCAGATCATGACTATTTTAATTTAGAAATTACTTCAAATCAGACTCCCTTACTTTGGTGGTTAGTAGAGCAATGCCTTACATTATTTAGTAAAGGGGGCCCTTACATTTTGGTCAGTAGGAGAACCTTTCGTTGGTGGTCATTGAAAAAGCAATCCCTTATAATATGGTCAGTGGGAGAGGTGCCTCATTACATCAGTGGTAAGTTGAAAGAATTTACCTTTTCATTTGGGTTCAATGGTAATAACACTTAAAGACAGTTCTGGGGCTAACAACTTGTCAGCATGACAACAGGGATCTTTTCAACTATGCAAGCATCATCCGATGGTAGGTCAATCAGCCACTGTTCAAGAAACCCCTATGCCACATCTGGAGGAATCCTAGGGATCCACCCTGGTTGAGAATGGCATGTCTGAGTATCTCCACATGTCCCAAGGAGATATAGCACTTGGACCCTTTCTGAGCTGGTTTGTGGTTGTCAAGCAGCTTGGTTGGAACCAACAACCCTCCCCCTTACCCCTCCCTCCCCCACCACTCCTATATACATATACACGTCCAGTTATTCCCCTCCCTTCCCCTAGTAGGTTCCTATTTTTGGGTGGGCGATTAATATTACGGCTGCTGTGGGGGGGGGGGGTTGTTTTCTGTCCTGGCGGGGTCTTTTGTTAGGGACCTTCTGATGCCAATTGTCTGGGACACCCCCTTGGGGTTGCCATTTTGCTGTGATTCGTGCTCATTTTCCATTGCCAATGTATGGCCAGCCATTTTCTGTTAGTTCCCCATAGGAATGCATAGGGAAGCCATTTTCTTGTGGTCCAGATCGCTGGACAGGCAGCAGGCATGGCACTTGACCCAGGCATTTTTTTTTTCGTTTTTTATTTCCTGTGTCGGAACATTTTTACTTTCTGTTTCACAGAACGTTCCAGCAAGCAGTTGAGCACTGAGAACTGAGCAGTTGAGTAATGTTTTTGGGGTCCCCTATAGGTTTTCCTCGCTCTGCTATCAGATTGTACTGGATTGGCATTTGTGATACCGCTAGTATGGCGGTGGGATTGGGATTTGTGATCTTTTTAAACTGCAAAAACAAAGAACCAATGCGCTACCAATGGAGTGGATGTAATTATGAAGTATGATGATACATTGAAGAAGGAATGAAAATAGAGTGAAAATGGGAAGAAGCTGCCAATTTTAAAAGTGTCACCACTTACAGCAAAAGCAAAAATAAAAGAAACTCAACGCTAATTTCCAGTAAGTATTCACAAAAATTTAAAATATATTCAAAACGCCATGAACTGCATACTAATTGGAGTGTGGCGCAAATCCCAAGAGGGGGGATAGATCAAAAACAGAAATGTGAATAACAATGATATATTGCAAATGTGTTAAAATAAAAAAATTAGTACGTAATGATTTGCATACTTCAACACAGGAACAAAATGTGCGATTCATGCGGCAAATGCAGAATACATAACGTAATATAAATTGGTGCAGCAAATAAATGCTATAATGAATGTGCAAATATCACAAATGTGCTTATAATATAATCGCATCCAAATAAATAATTGGTGTATTGATAGCTGCAAACGTCCGCTGCCTTCACCTCCATCGGTGGTATCCTCAGATTTTGAGGCAGATTTGGCCTCCCTGGATGCTCCCCATCCTAATGGATAGGTGTCCTCGCATTCAGATGGTGAAGAGGACCTATACAGTAAACCCCCCTCCATTGCGGGGGTTACGTTCCGGACCCAGCCGCGAAAAGTGAAATTCCACGAAATAGAAAAACCCTATTAAAATGCATTGTAGGCATGATTTTTTTACTGTCACTGTACGTGTAAAAGCATTTTAAGGTCATTAAACACACTTTTAAAACAATAGAAACTCATTTAAACACATAAAAGATACTAAGAGACATAGCAAGAGCTATGAAAAACACAAAAATATTTCATTTTTAATGATTTATATAGTAAAATAACATTACAAAAGAAACGCGAATTACCGGGACCGCAAAAAAAATGAACCGCGATGGAGCGGGGGATTACTGTGCCACGCGGGTGTCTTTTGGCTCCCACAAAGCCCAGAAGTCAGGCAAGGTGTTTCCTTGTCTGGAGCTTTTTGAAGATATTGTAAATGAACAATGGCGGCATATCAAGCACATGCTAGTAGTGCCCAAGCGCTTTAAACACCATTATCCCTTTTCGGAGGCGGTTTCCACTCGATGGACCGTGCCACCAAAGGTGGATCACCCAGTTTCCAGATTGAATAAGTCCACTGTGGTTTTTTACAGACCCCATGGATAGATGGGTGGTGTCCCTGTCCTGCCATCTACACGTGTTGGCGGGTTCCATGCTAAAACTAATCTTTGAGAACTTTCTGGTGTCAGCCGGTCACTGAGTGGGTGAAGTTACTTAAGGGGAACTTAGAATCTGAACAGATTCCCCCGGCGCTGATTGAACTCCGGGACAAGATGGCTCAACATCAGCAGGCCAGGCTTCTAAGAAGGCCTTGACTGACCTTACCTTTACAGAGAGAGGTTATTTAGATCTTCTCTGGATGAACTGATCAGAGGACTCCAATCCTCCAAGGGCAAGGTGCCACATCATAGGCGGGGGCATTTCTTCACTGCTCATAGAAGGCTTTTTCGTACCTCCGGGTCGCTAGAAAAAGGAAAGCCGCTCAGGTCTTCTGGGGGTTCCATGAAGCCATGGTCAGGTAAATCAAAGACCCGCCAGTCGGTTCTGCAGACAAATCCTCATCTGCATGAAGGGGCGCCCTCACCGCTTCTGGGGTGGGGGGGACATCTTTGCTTCTTTCCGGAACCATTGACTTCCCTGATTCAGGACAAATGGGTTCACAAACTGATCCGATCAGGCTGCAAGATCGAATTCCGGTCTCGACCGTTGGACATGTTCTTCCTGTCCAATCTGCGTCTGTCTCCAGACCGGTTAAGGGATCTTCGAGAGGCGGTACAAGTTCGTCTTGCACAAAGGGTGATTGTGCCGGTTCCCTCTCAGGAACGCTTTCAGGGGTTTTATTCAAACCGGTTTACTGTGCCCAGTAAAAAGGGCAAGGTGCGTCCAATCCTGGATCTCAAGGCTCTGAACCGCTTTGTGCGGGTACAGAAGTTTCAGATGGAATCGATCTGCACGATAGTAGCGTCCCTACACCAGGGAGACTTCTTAGCCTCCATAGATATCAAGGACGCATATCTACACATCCCTATCTACGCTGGGCATCAGCGGTTTCTTAGCTTTGCCATTGCAGAGGAGCATTATCAATTTGTGGCGTTACCCTTTGGTCATGCCTCCGCTCCCAGGATTTTAACCAAGCGACTCGCCCCGGTGTTGGCAATGCTGCGCCAACAGGGGATTGTGGTACTGTCGGGCTGTCGGGCGCTTAGCACACTAAAGCTTTGTCTGAGCCAATGGTCGACTCGTCTGCGAGATTGTCCGGTTTGGATTCAATCGGACAACGCCACGGCTGTGGCTTGCATCAATCATTAGGGGGGCACCAAGAGCGTCTTGGCGGCCAGGGAGGTTGCTGAGATTCTGGTTTCGGCGGAAAAGTTTGTTCCAGCCCTCTCTGCTGTACACATCCCAGGTATGAACTGGCAAGTGGATTACCTGAGTCGTGTTGGATCAAGGGTAATGGTCCCTACACTCTAAGGTGTTTTTATCTCCTGTGTGTCCAGTGGGGGAGACTCGAGGTTGATCTGTTTTGCTTCTCCTCTCTTTAGGAAGGTTCAGAGGTTCATAGCCAGGTCTCAGGATCCTCTGGCTGACGCCACAGACGCACTGGTGGCCCCTTGGGATCGGTTTCGGCTGATTTTATGCCTTTCCTCCGCTGAAACTCCCGCAGAGGCTTCTATGCAGAATAGAGTCGGAAGGGATTCCGGTCATTCTAGTGGTCCCAGTCAAGCCTCGCCGGTCTTGGTATGCCGATCTGGAAAGGTGGGTCGCCGATGCTCCTTGGAGACTTCCTCTCAGGGAAGATCTGCTGTCTCAAGGGCCGATCTTCCATTCCTACTTTACGGTCGCTGGCTTTTATGACATTACTGTTGAAAGCCAGGTGTTGAGAGATAGGTCTGTCTGACTCTGATTCCTACACTCCGAAGGCCAGGAAGTAGTCTTCCAGGAAGATCTATCATAAGTGGAAATCGTGCATTTCATGGTGTTCTCTGTAGCTAGGATCTTGGCCTTTCTACAAAAAGGGGTTGCACAGCGGTTGGCTTTGGGCACTATCAAAGGCAAAGTGTCAGCTTTGGCTATAAATTTCCAACACCAGCTAGCTACGCATGCCTTGATTCGCACTTTCATTCAGGGAGTGCGCCATATGGCTCCCCTGAGACTATCTCCACTACCTCCATGGCATCTTAACCACTTAAACCCCAGCCCTATTTCGGACACTTTTTTTATTTACAAGTTACAAGTTAAAACCAGTATTTTTTCCTAGAAAAGTACTTGGAACCCTCAAACATTATATATATATATATATATATATATATATATATATATATATATATATATATATATATATATATATATATATATATATATATATATATATATATATATATATAATTTTTTTAGCAAAGACTCTGGAGAATAAAATGCCGGTCATTGCAATATTTTTTGTTATGCGGTATTTGCGCAGCGGTCTTTAAAACGCCATTTTTTTTGAAAAATCACATTTCACTGCATTTAAAAAATACTAAACAGTAAAGTTAGCCCATTTTTTTTGTATATTGTGAAATATGATGTCATGATGAGTAAATAGATCCCCGTGGGATGGCGACAAACTACGGTCAATAGAGATCTCAATAGGCGACGCTTTAAATTTAACAGTTACCAGTTTAGAGTTAGAGTGTAGCTCTTTTTTTTTTAATTATTGCCCACGCTCTGGCGATTGCGGCGATACCTCACATGTGTCGTTTGAACAGCGATTCCATTCGCGGTTCGACTTCCGTATACGTTTTTTTTTTTTGTGCGTGAGCTAACGGTGACGGGGGCAGCTAACGTTTTTTTTTTTTCCTATTTATTTTATTTTAGTTTTTCTTAACTTTATTACAGGTTTTTTTTTTTTTTTTTTTAAATTCTGATCACTTTTATTGCTGTCGCAAGCAATGTAAACATCCCTTGTGACACCAATATGTAGTGACAGGTACTCTTTATGGAGGGATCGAGGGTCTAAAAGACCCTAGACCCCTCCACTACACTTCCATGTATGCAAAATGCCGAAAACGGCATTTTTGCATACAGCCGTTTTTAAAATTTGCCGCCTTTTGCAGCACAGTAACCCGGAAGTGACGTCTTGGACGCCGCCTCCGTGTTACATCATCGGAGACCCAATCAAAGCAGTTTCCGGCTTTGATCGGGCCTCCAGCCGGCGGACGTGCCGGCTGGGTGCTCGGGGCTCCCGGTGGGACGGGAGCCCCGAGCAAAGTCACGGAAGGTGGCGGGAGGGGGGGGACGTCCCCTCCTACTCACCCGGGTAACGATCGAGTGGCTCCCGAGCCGCATCGGTCGTTACCGACGGAAAGCCGACCGTCGACTGTAAACCACGGTACCGGGTTGGTGTCTCTAGCTAGAGGCATCATCCCGGTATACTACCGCAAAGTCTGCCGACGTATATATACGTTAGTATGCGGTAAGTGGTTAATTTGGTATTATCTGTTCTTCAGAAGCCTCCTTTTGAGAACATTAGGGAGATTTCTCCGCTTTCTTTGTCTCAGAAGGTTGCCTTTTTTGTTGCTATCACTTCTGCCCGCAGAGTGTCTGAATTGGTGGCGTTGTCCTGCCGCTTTCCTTATTTGGTGGTCCACCTAATCAGTCTTTTCTTCCTATAGTGGTTTCTGATTTTCATTTGAATGAAGATATTGTGCTGCCTCCACTCTGTCCCAAGCATCCCAAGGAAATTTGCATTCTTTGGATGTGATTCAGGCGATCAGGGTTTACATGGCGGCTACTGAGTCTTTCAGAAAATCAGATGCTCTATTTGTCCTTACCGAAGGACCTCAAAGGATTGGCTGCGTCTGCTGCAACCATATCCAGATAGATCAGGCAAATGGTAGTTCAGGCTTATTCACTGAAGAATTAGGTTTCTCCTTTCCCTGTGAAGATGCATTCTACTAGGGCGCTGAGTGCCTCTTTGGCTTTTCGCCATCAGGCGTCAGTGATGCAAGTTTTCAAGGCGGCAACTTGGTCGTCTGTGCATACGTTCACAAAATGCTACAAAGTAGATGTGTTGGCATCTTCAGATGCCTTTTTTGGCCGCAAGGTTTTGCAGGCTGCTGTTTAAAAAAAAAACCTTTTTTGTTCTCACCTGTATAATTTTTTTTCTAGGTGAGCTCCAGTTGTTCCTGGTTGAGCTCCATGTTACCCGGTGGGCTAATTTTAGCCTTTGGGGAATTACGTTTTTTGGGTTTTTTCCCACCCCTCATGCATATACTGCTTTGGGACGTCCCAATGGTCTCAGAAGGTATGGAGCTGCATTTGTCAATGGACGATAGAGAAAACTGGAGTTTTGTACTTACTGTAAAATCCTTTTCTCTGAAGTCTATTGACAGACGCAGCACCCTCCCCTCTACTTATGAGTGAAATGGGGTTTTTGTCTTCTAAACACTGCTTGCAACCAAAACTGGAACCTGTAGCAGTGTGTGTGGGGTTATGCCTGCAGGGACAGCCCCATGGGCGTGGTAAAGCTTTTTCCTGCCTAGTGTCCTATTCCCGATTGGAGGAACATAACCCAATGGTCTAAGAAGATATGGAGCTGTGTCTTGTCAATGAACTTCAAAGAAAAGGATTTTACAGGAAGTACAAAAATCCAGTTTTTAGCAGCTTTGCCATTGTGTAAAGTTTAAAGAGTTCTGCCAAAAGATGTGTTTTTTGTTTTCTTTTTTTCAATCCTAACTTTCTTTTAAAATCTGTACACATACTAGAACTAAAAGGGGCTCCAAGGCTTTTAGGAAATCCTCTCAAAGCTTGTTACCGGCTTTATAACTGTTCCTTAATCGAATTCTTTTTAGACTAGTGTTTTAGACCAACATTTTGCAAATACCTATTCGTTAAATGCCTCTGTGGTAGAATAAACATACATCGTTAAAGTGGTTCTAAAGCCTTAAGGTTTTTACTCTAATGCATTATCTGCATTAATGTAAAAAATCTTCTGTGTCCAGGATATTTTACTGTACCATGTGTGTGCGCTCAAGGTTTAAAAAAATAAAGTGCAGAAAGTTATAAAGTCAGTCGTGAGCAGAAATTCCAGTCTGGGGGGGAATTAAAACAGCAGCTGCAAATACTGTAGCTGCTGACTTTTAATATAAGGACACTTGCCTGTCCAGGGATATCGGCACCCCAAGCAGAGTCCATCGGCTTCGGGTGCAGGCACCGACATTGCAAGTAAGTGAAACCGGCAGTGAAGCCTTTTGGCTTCACAGCCGGTTTGCTACTGCGTATGTGCGAGTCGATCTGCACTTTTCTGAATGGTCCCGCCATCTTCTGGGACACACACAGCTCCCAGAAGGCAGCAGGGGGAAGGAGGAGGGGCCGGACATAACGGAGATCACCGTGTAGTGATCTTACAAGGCAGTGGGAAGAAGGTACCTGTCAGAAACAGGTACCCCCTCTCCCCCCAAAGTGTCAAATGTAGCAGTATGGGTGGGGAGGGTGCAAACAAGTGGAGCTTCCCCTTTTGGGTGGAGCACAGCTTTAAGTGTGAATCTGGCCTTAGACTAGGTTCTTATTTGTATCTTATCGGTTGCATGACAGCACATTAATGGTACCTAAGCATAAAAGAGCAGACACGCAGGACTGACATTCATTCTTAATGGCACTCCCACAAACGCAGTGCGTTTTCTGTTGTGAGAAATCACATGGTGCAAAAGCACCATGCAATTTCACTCTTGCTACATTTTTAACCACTTGCTGACCAGGCCATAATCAAATGACTGCTACAGCACGGTTGGCTAGTTCTGAGAGGGCATGCAGGAATGTTCTCCCTAAGTCGCGGGATTCACCGGATGCGGCACATCAGGAATCATGATAAAGGGCCAATGACAGCGGCCCTTTACCACATGATCGCTCCGTCCAATGACAGAGCGATTATTTGTCAACAAACCAGCGCATGTCTGGTTCAGCTCTCTCCTCTCCTCGCACTCTGTACACACTGTTCGGTACAGCGTGCGAGGAGAGGGAGACTGCAGCAGTGCTCATCTGTGCCTCATGCATGCCTGAGCTGTGCCTCAGGCATGCCTGAGCTGTGCCTCAGGCATGCCTGAGCTGTGCCACATCGGGCCTATTCCGTGCCACAAAAGTGTAATAGGTAGTCAGGAAATTCGATTTCTCTAGAGCACTTGATGGTGCTCCCTGCATGTCTGGCTTCTGTATGTGGCCAGGCTGTGTAAAAGTCTTATGTGGTATCGCCGTACTGTGGAGGAGTAGCAGAATGTATTTTGGGGTGTCATTTTTGCGGTGTGCATGCTATGTGTTACAAATAAATGGACAACTTTTTTGTATAAAAAAAGTGTTTTCAGTTTCTTTTCACATTTCCACAAAAGCTTGTAGAAAGATATTTTCAAGACTCTTAATGCCTCCTAGAGTATGTGTTGGGGTGTTTGCTTTTCAAAATGGGGTCATTTTGGTGGAATTTACATTGTCCTAGTGCTCCCGGGCCTTTAAAATTGTGGTAGGTTATCAGAAAGGTGCTACTTGCATGTTGTGCCTCTGTATGCGGCCAAGCTGTGTCAAAGTCTCACATGTGGTATCTCCATACTCAGGAGGAGCAGCAGAATGTCTTTGGGGTGTAGTTGCAAGTATGTTTATACAGTGTGTGAGAAAAAACTTAATATGCCAATTTTGTGAGGGAAAACAAATCTTCATTTTGCAAAGAATTGTGGGGAAAAAAAATGTACAACTTCAAAAAAACTCACCATGTCTCTTACAATTAACCTTGGAATGTCTACTTTCCAAAAAGGATCATCTGGGGGGTATTTGTACTTTTGTGGCTTGTTAGTGTCTGAAGAAATGAGATGGGCCGTCAGTACATCAGGTGTGATCAATTTTCAATGATTGGCACAATAGCGTGTAGACTTTATAACCTTCAAAAAGACCAAATATATACTTATTTGGGTTATTTTTCACAAAGCTATGTAGCAATATAACTTATGGCCCAAATTTATGAAGACAAATTACTAATTTGCAAAATTTTATAACCAGAATTCACTTTTTTTTTTTTTTTTTACAAAATTTTCAGCCTTTTTTTATCTATAGCGCAAAAAATAAGCCCAGTGGTGATTAAATATGACCAAAAGAGAGCTTTATTTGTGTGAAAAAATGGACAAAATTTTCATGTAGGTACAGTGTTGCATGACTGAGTAGTTGTCATTCAAAATGGGAGAGCACTAAAAGCTGAAAATTGGCCTGGTTAAGAAGGTGTAGGTGCCCATTGGGCTAATGATTAAAAAGGCGCAGGAAACTTTCTTGCATAAAACACAGGGACAGCAGCTTATTCAAATGAATGGGCTGATGTGCCCGCCCAAACGTGGCCTTGCACTGAACTTGACGATGTATCATTGACTGATGCTTTTTTTTAAATCACAGCTGGATGGAATAGCATTGTTCTATTAACTAGCCTGGTGAAAAAAAAAATCTGCAGAATGTTGCCTAGTTCTTTATATCCCAAGGAGGGAGATTGCGTGGCTGCGTGCCTGCCAAGCTGCGCGATCCTGGTGTGCCTGTGTCCCCCAGACACAACGCAACACCGTTCGGCAGGGCTCTGTGATTGGCCCTCCTGATCACATGTCTGCTGTGTCCAATCACAACTGCCATGTAATGTAAACACAGCTGTTGTAACAGGGATCAGGTCTGCTTCCCCTCACACAGCCTGTCAGTGAGGGGAAGGAGAGCAGATCTGTGCTGCCAGCCGTGATCAGTGAGTTTAAAGCACTTTTTACTCACTGATCACCCAGCTAGTGTCCCCAAAACAGTGTCCTCAACACAGTGAAAAAAAACCTGTCACACATCTGTCCCAGGGAACATCTGCCCCATCAGTCCCAGGGAACATCTGCCACATGGCTAAAAATATCGTCAAGGGTCTTCAAAGATATGATAGGTACTCAGGAAATGTGTAATTTATGCTCCTAGAATGCCTGATGGTGCTACTTGGATGTTAGGCCTCTGTATGTGGCCAGGCTGTGGAAAAAGTCTCACACGTGGTATCGCCATACTCAGGAGGAGTAGCAGAATGTATTTTGGGTTGTAATTTTTGCTATGTATATGCTATTTGTTAGAAATATCTTGTAAATGGACAACTTTGTGTAAAAAAAACAAAAATACGTTTTCATTTTCTTTCCACATTTTCCAAAAATTTGTGGAAAAAATTACATGTTCAAAAGACTCATTATGCCTCATAGAATATACATTGGGGTGTTTGCTTTCCAAAATTGGGTCATTTTGTGGGTAATTCTATTGTCCTGGTGCTCCAGGGCCTTCAAAAATGTGATGGATACTCAGGAAATTAAATGTGTAATTTATGCCTTTAGAACGCTGATGGTGCTACTTGGATGTTGGGCCTCTGTATGTGGCCAGGCTGTGGAAAAGTCTCACATGTGTAGTATTGCCATACTCAGGAGGAGTAGCAGAATTTATTTTGGGGTGTAATTGCAAGTTTATCTATCATGTGTAAGAAATAACTTGTTAATATGACAATTTTGTAGGGAAAAAAAATTCTTCGTTACCCAAACTGTGGGCGAAAAATTCAATAAATTCACTATGCCTCTTACTAAATACCTTGGACTGTCATCTTTACAAAAAGGGGTCATTTGGGGGGTATTTTGTACTGTCCTGACATTTTTAGGGCCTCAAATGAGTCCGTACATTAGGATTGATCAATTTTTAGAGATACGTAGCCTAGCTTGTAGGCTCTAGAACACAAACCTATTATCATACTTATCAGGATTTTTTTTTTTTTTTTACCAAAGACATAGCAGAATACATTCTGGCCTAAATTGATGAAGAGATTTGATTTTATTGGAATTCTTTTAAAACCGAAAGTAGAAAATATTGTGGTGTTTTTGTTTTTTTTTTTTTTTGTTTTTCAGAATTGTCGCTCTTTTTTTCGCTTTTATCGCAAAAAATCAAAAACCCAGTAGTGAATAAATACCACCAAAGGAAAGCTATTTGTGTGAACAAAATTAAGAAAAAAATTCATTTGGTTACAGTGTAGCATGAAGGAGTAATTGTTCAAAGTGTGGGAGCACAGAAAGCTGAAAATTGGTCTGGGAAGGACTGGTGAAAGTGCCCAGTTTTGAGGTGGTTAAAAGGGTTAAAGTGAATGGAAACACTTTTCTCAGTTGTTCATTAATACCATGCCTTTGCTCTCAACTGATAGTTCTTTATCCTCTACAAGCCTTTTATCTTTCGATTTACTGTGCCACAAATGTAATGGAGTGTTAATGTTAAGAGGTATTGAAGCAGAACTTCACTTTTCTAATGGAACCAAGTACTAAAATCAATGTACAAGCACCAAAACAGCATGAGTTAATGCTAAATAGTTTTGGTGTACAAGAGGCAGCAGAACAAGTTGAATAAATGTTAGCTGAAGCATTCTTCATTTGTAGCTGAAGCTGTATGCTTTTAGTGTATATCTGACCTAATTGCAGTTCCACAGTTCGATGTATTGAACAAGAATCTGGGTTTACGCAACAAACACAGGACATGCTGTAAATGCAACATGACCCTTTTAGGATTGTGTTTATGAAGTGTGACTATTGCATTCAAGTCAGAACATGCTTCTGTATTAACCTGAAAGAACTTGCTGGTTGATTTTAACCACTTTACGTCTGCTCGCGGTAATACTACTGCGGCAGAGTGGTTCGTTATCGTCTGACGACGTAGTATTAACGTCGTCAGACACTCCCCCTTCTGGGCGGCGCTTGCGCGCCGCCGGAGGCTCGCTCCTGCTGTTTTCATTCACAGCGGGAGTCGGGCCAGGGGAGGAGCAGCGGCGATCGCCGCTGCTCTGCCCCGATCGCCGGGGATCTAGTGTGGAGATCCGCCCGCCTGTGTAAACACAAGCGGACGGATCTCCATAGTGACAGGGAGTGACAGATCGGACTGTTCAGCATAGCTGGACATCCGATCTGTCCATGACTCACTCAGTCACCTCCCCCCCTACACGTCAGTAAGCACCAGGCATACATTAACCCCTCCCTCTCCAATAAAATTAACCCCTTCCCTGCCAGTGTCATTTTTACAGTAACAGTGCATATATATAGCACTGATTACTGCAGTAATGTCACCGGTACCCCCAAAAGTGTCAAAAATGTCAGTCAAGGGTCCGATCTGTCCGCCGCAATGTCGCAGTCCCACAAAAAAAATCGCAAATCGCCCCCATTACGCGTTAAAAAAAAAAAACACCAAAAATGACAGAAATCTTTCCCTTTGTTAGTAAACGCAATAACTTTTGCGCAAACCAATCAAAATACGCTTATTGCGATTTTTTTTTTACCAAACATAGGTAGCAGAAAACAAATTGGCCAAAAATTTTTTAAAAAATTGGTTTTTACATCTTTTTTGGGGGGAATTTCATATAAAAAATGTTAAAAATATTGTTATTTTTTCAAAATAAACGCTCTTTTTTTGTTTATAGCGCAAAAAGTAAAAATCGCACAGGTGATCAAATACCACCAAAAGAAAGCTCTGTTTGTGGGAAAAAAAGGACGTAAATTTCGTTTGGGTACGGCGTCGCACGACCGCAATTGTCAGTTGAAGTCGCACAGTGCCGAATCGCAAAAAGTGGCCTGGATGGAAGACAGCAAAATCCTCCGGTGGTAAAGTGGTTAAAAGTGGCATTAAAATAGTTTGTGTTGATGCGGGGATCTATCATGTTTTTCTTTAAACCACTTGTTGAGTACAGAAAAACAAAACGTGTATACCTTGCTTCACATAGGTGGCCTGCATTTAGCATCTGGCAGCTCAAGCTGCATAAACTCAGCCCATTCAACTACTACAGGCTTTGAAACCCATGTGATTGAGGCCATACTGACAGCTAGGAGAATATAGATTTTAAAAACAATTGGTGCTGCCCTTCCAGTAGAAAATATCCTAGACCTCTAGTAATGCGGTTGTCCACTGGTCTTTTACGTGTCTATAGTGGTAGTAATGTTAAGGTGCAAAAACCTTATGGGACCTGCAAATAAATGTTTTTCTTTAATTGATCGTTGTGTCCCTAAAGAGTTCTTGGACTCTAGGGCTCCGTTCACATATTGGTGTCCCGGATCAAGGGCAGAATCGCTGCGATTTTTACCTGCTATCCCGAATCATTGCAGACGCCCGTGCGATTCACGTGACCTGCAATGGCTCCCCAAATTTTGCTGCAGTTGACGCCCGATTTGCAGTAAAAAAGGGCAAATAGAATCGCAGGATGCCGGTTGCCCGAAAAAAGTACTAGAACCGTTTGAGGTGCCATTGCAAGTCACGGGAATGGCACGGGCGTCCCGCGATTTGCAACAATTGGGAATTGCGGCGATTCTGCTCACGATCAGAGACGCCAATATGTGTATGGAACCCAAGATCACACTGTCCACAGGTCCTTGACTTATCTCAATGCCAAGAATATAACCATGCCCCCAACCTCCATTTTGTCATTTAAGTGCCACTCTGTTAGGTGCCAAAGCCTGCATGAACAGTAGGGGCATATGAAATTCACAGTTGAATTAAAGGGGCTTTTGGTTGTAATGGCTAAATGTATTTTTACTTTAATGCATTCTCTGCGTCAAGTTAAAAAAAAAACATTTTAGGTGCAGCTCCCCCCCAGCCACCTCTGAATAATTACTTGAGCCCCATCTCGAAGCTGCTCTTTCTCACCTTCACTTGACGTGAGAATAGGGGGAGCCATTGGCTCTGCAAATCAGTTTATGCGGATAATATATATATGTGTGTGTGTGTGTATGTGTATATGTATATATATATATATATATATATATATATATATATATATATATATATATATATATATAGGGCTTGACAAATTTTCCTGAAATGTAGGAGCCAGCTAAAGTTAGGAGCCAGTTTTTTTTTTTAACTAACAACCAAGCTTTATTTAATAAACGGATACTAAATTTACACATAAATACGACTAGAACCCCACTCTCCTCTAGCACAATTGGATGAAAACAGACTGTCTGTCTCTTTCCATCCGATGCCATCTGATCCGATCCACGGGATGGATAGAAAATAGAACCACCATCCATCTGTTTTTGGCGGACAGGATCAGATGGCGGCAGATTACCGCTCCATAGAGGAGAATGAAGGGTCCGATCAGGTCTGCCTGAAAAACTGACAGGCGGACTTGATCAGACAGCCCGTGTGAAAGGGGCCTTCGGCTGTGGCATGGCGATGAGGGGAAAAAAAAAAAAAAAAATTATATATATAATTTTTTTTATAATAATTGGAAAAAAATATATAATTTTTTTTATAATAATAATTGGAAAAAAATATATATATTATTTAGTTTTTACATTTAAAAAATAAAATAAAATTAATTGGACAGGGAGATGGTAATGCATTGAGAAACAGGCAGGCAGTGGAAACAGTAATTACAACAGTCATTACTCCCGGCCACCACAAGAGGGCGCCAGTTCCCCATTGGAAGCCTCTCATCTCAAGTAGGCCGAAAAGCCGGGGCCTCAATTTTTCGGACGGCCCGGAAGTCCGTGCAAAAAATGACAGGACACCTTCTGCAGGGCACCCCAGGCGCCAGGTCGCTAATTCTAGTCGCAAATGCCACCTGGCGCCCGGGTTTTGTCGAGGCCTGTATATATATATATATATATATATATATATATATATATATATATATATATATATATTTTGATTACAAATAAGCTCATTCTCACATTTTTAACTGAATTTTGCTACGATGAGACCTGTGTATGTACTTTATGAATTAATAAAAGTGCAATTATCTGTATTGGTCATTTTTCTATTTGAATGTCGTGCTTCATTTAAAGTCCCAGGTTAATGTATTGAAATTTGCAATGTATATTTAGGGATGGAGGCATATGTCTGTAGATGTGCACCGGACTACAACTTTTTGTATTAATGACACTGGTTGAATATTGTTTAGCCATTTCAGCTCTGGAAGGTTTACCCCCCCCCCCTTCATGACCAGGCCATTTTTTGCGATACGGCACTGCGTTAGAGAATTGTGCGGTCATGCAACCGTTTTTTTTATTTTTTTTTGCGCTATATACAAAAAAGATAGACCATTTAAAAAAAAAAAAGGCCAATAAGTATTCTGCTACAAATTTTTGGTAAAAAAAAAAAAAAATCTCAATACGTGTATATTGATTGGTTTTCACAAAAGTTATAACAGCTACAAACTATGGTATATTTTTATTTATACAGTGATCAGTGCTAAAAAAATATGCCCAATTATTGTACTAATGACACTGGCAGGGAAGGGATTAAATCAGGGGCAATCAAAGGGTTAACTGTGTTCCCTAGGAATTATTATGAACTGTGGGGGAGGTGCATTGGCTTGCTTAGCAGGAACACAGAATCGGCACATTCCCCTCTCACAGAACAGCCGTCTGCCTTGTTTACATAGGCAGAACGCCTTTCTGCCTTTCTCTTGAACGTGCGGTGGGTCCCCGGCAGACAACACATTCCGCTGATTGGCTCCCGCTGTGTCAATTCACAGCGGCAGCGGGTTGACCTGGAAGACCTGGACCTGGAAGTGGCAGATTAGGTACATGATCTGCCACAGAGCGGCTGCCCTGCTGCAGTATGTCTGCGTAAAGGTGGTCACTAAGCAGTTAAAATAAAACCTGCGTAAATATTGAGAGATTGCAGTTCGAGGGTAAATTGATTTTCAAAGTTATAAATTCCCTAATATAAGTTTTATAAACCATGTATGCTATTTATCCCAGAAATATTTAAAAACTCATAATTTACAGCACAGATGATTTATTTTTTCCTATATCCTTTGCTTGTAGCCGTCACTTTATGCGAGTGAAATCTGCTCCTAGAATGATGCCTGTTTTCCTGTCTGTTTTTCATATTTGCGGGCTTGAACGGAAGCTTTAACTCACTTGGGCACCATCTGTTTGAGAGGCTGTCACATCTAGAGGAAACAGGGACATCAAACAGACTCGTCACTTACTGCTATTCTGATGCCCTCATTAAATAACCCAGAGACAATAATCAGCTTCTTTTCAAGTTAATGGCACCTCCGAGTCCCTTTCAAGTGAGCACCACTTAATGCACATCCGACCTGGAGTGGTGCAGGTGCCATTTTAGACCTCCATTTCATTTTGCCTCCATCTGTTGGCCTGGCAACAAATGGAAGCATACAAGATACTTTCTGGAGTAGATACCGATTTGGGATGCTTGTCAGTGTGGTGAAATGGAAATCTTGCCTTAATCAGATTACACAGCCCTACGTCCTTTGGGTTTTTTTAAGCTGGTGGTGGTTGGGCACATAATGGGAAGGTGAAATTAAACGACAGGGGAAGAAATAAGTTGTGAAGAGGCTTGGCTGCGTTTCTAAAGCTGTGGAACAATGTCCTTTCTTCACTGAATTGTCCCAGCTGAACACTTTTATTTTCTTGTGCATGACTCGCATCTGACCTACTAAACCAAAAACATTGTGTATATATATTTTCTTCTAAGAAAGATGTTTCAGGCTATTGGGCTCTGATAGGACCTAATTACAACTGGAATAAGGCTGAGCTGAAAAGTAATGGTCTTTCAGCTGCAATAATGTGTTCCTTCTGTTCCATTTTATTTTCTTCGCACTGTGTTGTGGCTCTTATTATCAGTATCTATTTTTGCAGCTCAGGAACCACAGCTTAGATGTGCTTGCTCAAGGTTTTTTTGTGTATGTTTTATATATACATTAGGAACATATGTCTTTGAGGTAAATAATATCAAGTCTAAAGCAGAGCTCCAGCCAAAAACAACATAAAAATAAGTTGCCTGTTAGAACATAAATAACAAACAGCTTTTGCTGCTGTATTCACCTTCAATTCACAGATTTTTTTTTTTTTTTCTCCCACAGTATTTTTTTTATCTCATTCTTATGGCCAGCATCATTAACCACCACTTTTTCTGGGCCCAGACTCCCTGAACCCACCTAGCCTGGGATTGACTGGACAGTAAAAGTTGAAACTGCACAGTAATAGGCTCCTCTCCATCTTCCTGTTGAAATACTTATCAGCACAGGAACTTACACTGCTAAATTAAAAAAAAAAAAAAATTAACAGCACTATTTTTGTTTCTGCCTGGAGTTAAATATATGTAGTGCCAATGGCTAAAATCTTATACAAGATTAAACATTTCCCCCTAAATCGGTATTGAACCCAAAACAAAAAATGCAATAAATTGCAGCTTATTTGTTGGATTTTTTTTTTTTTTTTTTTTAGGCTTTTCCCTGTTTTTACCTGGTGATCTGGCCAGTAACATGCCTCCTGTATTAGAGTGCTCCCACTCTGGATGAAGGAGCACAGGGTGGCACTTTTATATAGCAGAATTTTTAATCTGTGGGAAAGGGAGTGTTAGATGTACTAGCATATTTAGATACATTAACAAATTGAAGCCAAACTCCAGCTCACGCTTTATAAGCAGTTACAGTGAGGGGGAAAAAAGCATTTGATCCGCTGTTGATTTTGTACATTTGCCCACTGACAAAGTAATGATCAGTCTATAATTTTAGTGATATAGGCTTATTTTAACAGTGACACAGAATAACAAAAAAAGAAATCCAGAAACACATTTCCAAAAAGTTATAAATTGATTTGAATTTTAATGAGAGATTTGAATTTTAATGAGAAATAAGTATTTGATCCCCTATCGATCTCACGATTTCTGGCTTCCATGTGTCTTCTATACAGGTAACGAGCTAAGATTAGGAGCTCTCTCTTAAAGGGAGTGTTCCTAATCTCTGCTTGTTACCTGTATAAAAGACACCTGTCCACAGAAGCAATCAGATTTCAATCTCTTCACCATGGCCAAGACCAAAGAGCTGTCCAAGGATGTCGGGGACAAAAATGTAGACCTGCACAAGGCTGGAATGGGCTACCAGACCATCACCAAGCAGCTTAGTGAGAAGGTGACAACAGTTGGTGCGATTATTCGCAAAGTGAAGGAACACAAAATAACTGTCAATCTCCCTCGATCTAGGGCCCAATGCAAGATCTCACCTCATGGAGTTTCAGTGATCATGAGAACCGTAAGATCTCAGCCCAGAACTACATGGTAGAATCATGTCAATGATCAAGGCAGCAGAAAACAAAATCGCCAACAAAACAATTGGTAACACACTATGCCGTGAAGGACTGAAATCCTGCAGCACCCACAAGGTCCCCCTGCTCAAGAAAGCACACGTACAGGCCCGTCTGAAGTTTGCTAATGAACATCGGAATGATTGAGAACTTGATGTGGTCAGATGGGGACCAAAATGGAGCTCTTTGGCATCAACTCATCCCTCTGTTTGAAGGAGGAGGAATGCTGTATATGACCCCAAGAACACCATCCTCTCCGTCAAACATGGAGGTGGAAACATTATGCTTTGGGGGTGTTTCTGCTAAGGAGACAGAACAACTTGATCGCATCAAAGGGAGGATGGACAGGGGCATGTAATGTCAAATCTTGCGTGAGAACCTCCTTCCCTCAGCCAGAGCATTGAAAATGGGTCATGGATTGGTAGTCAAAGATGACAAGGACCCAAAAGAAACAGCCAAGGCAACAAAGGAACAGCACATTAAGGTCCTGGAGTGGCCTAGCCAGTCTCTAGTACTTAATCTTATAGAAAATATGTGGAAGGGCTGAAGGTTCGAGTTACTGAATGTCAGCCTTGAAACCTTAATGACTTGGAGAGAATCTGCAAAGAGTGGGACAAAATCCCTCCTGAGATGTGTGCAAACTTGGGAGGCCAACTACAAGAAATGTCTGACCTCTGTGATTGCAAGCAAGAGTTTTGCCACAAAGTAGTAAGTCCTGTTTTGCGAATGGGACAAATACTTTTTTCACTCATTAACCACTTTCCGCCTGCCATATAGCAGAATGACGACCGCACAGTGGTTAAGTTATCCTGACTGGGCATCATATGACGTCCAGCAGAAAAAGGCCCGCTCGCGAGGGCAGCGCTTGGTGTCGCTCTGATACACCATCTCAACTTGCAACGTTGTAACCAGGAAGTGTCGTTTATCGGCTTTCCTCAGGTCAACTGACAAAGTGTTGCATGACTGCGCAATTGTCATTTAAAGAGCAACAGCGCTAAAAGCTGAAAAAATTGGGCTGGGCAGGAAGGGGGTGAAAGTGCCCTTCATTGAAGTGGTTAAATGCAAATTTATAACCTTTTTGAAATGCATTTTCTGGATTTTTTTTGTTCTGTCTCATTGTTAAAATAAAAGTTTGTATACAAAAAAAAAAAATCTACCATTAAAGTTATAGACTGATCATTTCTTTGTCAGTGGGCATACGTACAAAATCAGAAGGGGGATCAAATATATTTTTTCCCTAACTGTACAGTAAACAGTTTGTTACTTTTTTGCATAAAGGCTTTACATAAAAGCTGATCATTGAATTTACCCTTGTCAGTGGTATATTGGTTTGTCTAGTCCCTCTAACTAGTCTATCTGCAAAAAGCTTTTTCTTTTGAGAAATAGACTTGCTGGCCAGATCGCCAAGTGAAGATAAGATAAAAAACCTAAAAAAAAAAAATTCTCCACCACGTCTTAACATGGTAAGCTGCAATAAAATAAATGTTTACTTTGGTTTTAATACCGCTTGAAATTTTAAGTCATTTTTAAATATGCAAGTTTTTTTTTTTTTAAGGAACTACAGGATGCAAAATAAAAATGGCAATCAATACACTGATCTATGTAAATCGATAAACTTTTAGTATACTATTAATAAACCTGACCATTTGGAAGAAAAATGTAATGCAATATTTGTGACCACATTGCTTCAATTCATAAAATAGCCTCTTCTGGGCCATGTGAGGAGTAAATCCAGGCATCACATGCCCGGCTTTCTCATGCTGCAGCTGTGGGAAACTACAGATTCCCATCATGCAGTGTGTAAAGGAAAGTTGTACATCTTGTATATTATTGTGTATGTATTGCACACTGCAATCATTGTGCACACAGTACTAATGTTTTCATTACAGGTCTGCATTCTTTCAAGTCCTGATTAGAATAAGCCTGCCTATGTTACGCCCCTTGTTACCATAAAAGTACAACTCTAATATTGTGATACCTACATAATCCTGTATAAAAAACCTTCAATTGCATCAAATAAAGCAGAACAGTTATTTTGGAAAGATGCGGAGTGTATATTTTTCTGTCTGTTCCCTACTGCAGTAGTTATTAATTTGTAACCACTAATCCATAGGAGGATAGGATTTGCCTATCTATAAAATGTCCAGAACAAGTGGGATTTGTAGTTAATGGGCGTGAATGTGGATGGGTATATTGAGCATGTATATATTGCACTGAGTGTACTAGAGTGCTCGTCCACATCCCAACAACATACCCACATATCTCCACCCAAGCGTCTCAGCCAGTCCTAATGCTTATTTTTATTTTAAATAAAATAAGTTACATTTTTATTTTTAAAAGCGCCTTACGTGCTCTTCCCAGTCCAATATGGCAAGTGACTGTGAGGAGGGGTGCTTGTATTGAGCTTAGTGCTCATTTGCATATCTAACATGGAGAGCTGTTACTCCTGGGCTGTCTGTTACTGTGTGAGATCATCTGAGGCAGGATAGACCTGAAGTCTCTTGGTCTATCAATCAAATGTCGCTGCATCAGTAGGCAGTCTGACTCCTGGGTTCACCCACTGCAGGGAGTAGGGATGTAAGAATGTTGCACAGTCAAAACATACCCATGTGTAGCACCGCTCAAAAACCTCCACTTGACATTCCAAGGGATATTAGAGTACTGACTCCAAAAAGCTGTTTTTGCCCCAGCTTATGAAATATATCCTAGATAAGAGATGCTCTCTGTAGTAAAACAGGCTTGCTGCTTTATTCCATGAAAAAGATGTCTGCAAACATACAAAGCGTCTCCACCTGGCAAATCACACTCCAGATGAATTTCACCCATAACGGGCTTGCTCACAAGAATAGAACAAGTACCTTCTCTAGCCTTTTGAACAAGCCCATTGAGGGTGAAACCCATCTGTCATGATTACATTTCTGCTCGCTATTCCTGCTCACTTCAGTGGGGTAGAGACAAGACCAGTAACCAGGGGGATACATAACATAGTGGCCACCGGTATTGCAAAATAGATGTCACAGCGGATGATGCCTGTAATTCAGAACGTACACTGAATTTCTTGCATGTGACAGACTGGAGAAAGAAGTGGACAGCTTATTCGATTAAAGTATAACTAAAGTAAAATCTTTTACGTTCGGCGTTTTTTGCAGGCGTTTGGAGGCAGTCATTGATATCTCACATCTGCATAAAGTGGTCCTCCTCTTCCTGGTTTTGTTGGGTATTGTTGGTGTGGTTTGTAGGTCAAGCTTCCGTGTGATCCTTGTGTGCTCTTCTCACATGTGCAGCATCTGCACTACTAATACTGGAGCAAGAAGAGCAAGAAAACAAGTGCAAATACTGGGTCCATCCTGTTATTGCCAAATTGGGAACAGCGTGGCCAGTGCTCTCCGAGTGCATGAAGAAAAATTACACACGGATGTCTGTAAAAGGTTGGTTCTTCTCCTCATCCACACAAAACTTGTACTATCATACCTATGTGTGAAAGATTTACCTACGAACAATCAATCTTCTATCCTACAGTTTCCATGAGTTGCTTGGGGTACTCTCGCCATATCTGCAGAGAGAAGACACCTATTATCTGAACAGTATTCCACAGGTGGAAAGGCTCATCACACTGAGGTAAACAACAACCCACCTTCCCACCACACTCCCCATACCCTCTGTCCAAACCCCCATCTCCCACTCCCTACCCCTCTCTACACCTTTGGGAACATGTTGCATGTTCCAACTGATTTTGGAACATGCAACACGTTCCCAATGTCAGCATGAATCCCAATCTGCTGAACACTGGAAAAAATATTCAGAGGGAGAAATGCATGACGACTTTTGGGAATCAAGCATGGAAGTTGAAGGTTGGAATGGATGCGTGGACGTAGATTGAGAGGGATGCGTGGAAGTCGGTTGAATGTAATGCATGGCAAAGGGTTGGAATGAATAAATGAGACTTGAAGGTGGGAGGTATCCTGGGAACCTGAGGGAACTGTGTTGGTGGTATAATGGTCATGTTGATATGAGAATGGAGGAGGGGATAAAAGCTGGGTGGGTAATGTGAGCAATATGTGTAAGGGAGCAGGTGGTGGTGTGAATGTGTAGGATAATGGAGCATAAGGACTACTACTGTAATGACTTAATGGAATGGGTGGGAGTTGTTAGAGTGTGGTTTTGGAAATGAACGATGAAACGGTAGTCAGCATTCACCATCGCATTTCTACCTAGTTAGAATGGGGGGACTTGCAGTACAAATTGGTTTAAGCTTTTTAAAAATGAAATGCTTGGACTGTGCTCAATTCTTTTGAATAAGTCATCTATTAGGTCAACCAGCCGGTTGAATCTTTCTTGCACCCTGCCATGAGCGGAGCTTACCAACGAATGGCACAGCACTTCAGCCGGAGGGCTGACCACTTCACTTGTAGGGGTCAGGTTTTTGTCAGAAGATGCCATTGATGTGTTGTCAAAATTCTCTGACGGCATGTGAGGCATTGCATGGCTGACTTCTTCATCAGGGCTCTCATCGTATTCTTGAGGAGCAAGAACAGGAGCAGCAGTTGCCGTTTCCCATGAACTTTGGGTACTGTAAAAAAAAACAGGCTTTGGAATGTCTATATACTTTATATGTCATGCTTTCAAAGGCACATGACTTACCAGCTCATTTCTAGAACTGGCCTCAAAATATCCAATTCCTTTTCGCGGAGGTAGTGAGGAGGTTCATCGGCAGCCTGGCCACTTTTAAACTCCCTTTAATTGTCTCCTATATCTTGTATAGGCATCTTTTGAGGCTTTTCCATTTTCTTTTTTAAAGAGGATTACTGTAAAACAAAATGGACACAGCTCCATGTCTTCTTAGACCCTTGGGCTTATGCTGCTTTCTTCAGGAGTAAAACAATTTTGGCTATGCCCCTGAGGCAGTCCCAGGGAGTATACCATCACTTCCTGCTATAGGACTTTAGTTTTTTCTGCCTAGTCAGGAGTAAGGACCTGGCTCCCTGCTGAAATCTGCGGTCCTGGCATTTTTTCCTTTTTTAAATGGAATTTTTTATTTTTTTTTCCCTGTGTGATCTACAATCAATCTGTTCCTGTGTGAACTACAATGGACAGCTGGACTAGGCAACACTGGATATCCTAGATCCGTATGGCCTTCCCAGTCTAGCCTGCGAGCACGACCCAACTGTTAGCGTCGTGCTAGGTTGGCCGCCTCATAGTCCCACTGGACGAGGGCTGGCCAGCGAGTTAAATACCTTGCGAGGTCGCATAGCCCTGGTCACGACAACGGTCACGATCAGAGTCGCAGCGTACCTCTGCCTGCAGCACCCCCATTTGAAAATGGTGCTGTGGACTGCCGAGAGTAGTGCCCGCCTAATGCCAAGGTGTGATGAGTAGTGTCCCCCCCTCTTTTCTCCTGTTTGGAATTGCTGGTGATGGTAGCCCCCCTGTGTCTTTCCTCCCCTCATGGTTTCCCCCTTTTCCCTAGTGGGGCTCTTCCTGCATTGGTTGCCCTCACCTGCCCCCAGCCTTCTCCCCTAGTCCCGCTTTGAGGTGCACAGGTGTTTCTGGGTGGAGTGTGCCGCTGGCGGCTCACTGTTAGGGGTGCCTAAATGTATTGCACTTTTGGGGGGGGGGGGGTTCCGGGGTAAACCCCCCCCCCCCCCCGGTGGACGATTACTTCCCTGGGGTCCGTGTGGAGCCATTTTGCCGTTGATGGTTGTTTTCAGCCTCTGTGGCCATGTTTGTGTAGTCCGGCGGCCATGTTTTGGGTTTCCCATTGTAGTCTACACGGCAGCCATTTTCTTGAAGTCCAGTGTGGTGACGTGCAGCGTGGGGCCTCTAGTGACAGTCAGTGCTTCCTCTTCCTCTTTGATCGCAGTGTGGCGGGCTGTTTGGTGCTGTGGATCCAGCTCTGGGTGCTTGGTGGTGAGTCTGTGTGTATACAGTCCTTCCTGTATACTGTGGTATATCCTTGTGGTGCTCCGAGCAGTGTGCAGGGAGTTTTTTCTTAAAAAAAAAAAAGAAAAAATTATTTTGGGCACAGTGCGGCTCCAATTTAACCACGGAGCCCCTGGAACGTGTATCACCACCTGACCCACTCCTTGAAGCTGCGGGGCCCTCTGGGTCTCGGTCTGCCCTGGCAATTGTGTGACGGCAGTCCTGCAGTCACTTGTTTCAAAGGTTGATATGGCCCTGCAAAGGTGGCTTAGCAAGAAGCGCCCCCCGTCTTCACCTGTATCCTCTGCCTCCTTAGAGTCTTAGGTGGATTTGGCCACCACAGACGGGAGTCAGCCCACTGGGTCTGCATCCACGCACACTGAGTGATCTAACAGTGAGGATGAATCCTTTTCCTCTGCAGCTGCTCATGAAAAGGCACTGGTGGAGGCATTGATTGTCAGTGCGGGAAACCTTAAAATTGGAGGACTCAGCTGATGCTAAATCGGCGATGCCGGTGCAGTTTGGCACCCGCAGATCTTCCAAGGTGACTAAGGTGTTCCCCTTTCCTGCCTATTTTGACGAGATTGTCGCTAATCAGCGTTTTGCTAGGAGATATCCCTTTGAGGAGTCTCTCCTGAAGAAACTGACGGGTCCACCATTGGTGGACTTTCAGGTTTCCAGGCTAATAAGCCACACTTTTGCCGGTGGAGGATTTCTCCATCCTTTAAGGATCCTGTGGACGAGAGAGCTGAGGCTCTGCTTCCTTACCTTTTCACCGTGGCAGGTTCAATGTTGAGGCCGGTGTTTTGCTATCACCTTGGTAGCCCAGACCTTAACGGAATGGGCAAAAATTTTACGCCAGGACCTGGAAGAGGATCAACATCCTCCTGAGCTGGCGGATCAGTTGATCCAGGGGATACAGTACATTTGTGATGCATCTTTGGATGTGGCCTCTTTGGTTGGCAGAGTATATGTGACGGCGTTGATCCTTCGCCGTATGATTTGGTTGAAGTACCGGTCGGCCTACGAGGCTTCTAAAAAGGTGCTGACTGTTCTACCTTTTGTAGGTGACCCTTTGTTCAGTGCCTCTATGGAGGAAATCATTAAGGGTCTTACAGGAGGAAAGCATAATTCACTTTCTCAGGTTGCTAGGGGCAAGGAACCCCGTAAATGGGCTCCTTTTTTTTCTCAGATCACAAGCGGCACTTTAGTCCGACTGAATTGCAGGAAAAGGGTTCAAGATCACCCGTAACTTTGCGGGCGGCTCCAAGAGACCCTGGAATGGTATGTCAAAAGCAGGCATTACTGGTTCCGTGGACAAGCCTTCTCCAGCCTGAAGGGGTTCTCTCACCCGTATCTGGGGTGGGGGGACATCTTTGCTTCTTTCCAGATCCATGGACCTTGCTCATTCAGGGCAAATGGGTCCACAAGTTGATTCGGTTTGGGTACAAGATCAAATTTTGGTCCTTGCCTCCGGCAAGGATCTTTCCTTCCAATTTACGCCTGTCTCATGATCGGCTGCTGGCCCTTTTGCGGGGTAGTGCACAAGAAGTCATTGTGCCAGTTCCAGAGTCAGAACCTTTTCAAGGTTTTTATTCAAATCTGACATTTTTTTGTGGGGTCCCCCTGGTGACTCATGGAGTCTTTGGAGCACATCTCCCCACCTGATTCCCTCTCTGGGGCGGCGGGGCCCTCTGGGTCCCATCCATCCAGCGATGCAGTGACAGCGGTCCTGGAGTCCCTTGTACCCCGGGTGGAGGTGGCTTTTAAACGACGGGCTGGCATAAAGCCCCCTTCGCCTTCCCCTGCCTCATCTGTCTTCTGTCTCCTCAGAGCCTGAATCTAATTTTGCCGCTGCGGACGTGGGTCACCCTGCTGGGTCTTCTACCACGCGCCCTGAATCTTCAGAGAGTGAGGAGGATTCCTCCACTTATGCAACCACACACGAAAAGGCGCTGGTGGACGCACCGATTTTATCAGTGCTTGAGACTTAATGTTGGAGGATGCAGCTGCAACACAAACTGGACTCTCTGGGTCTGATTCTGGACTTTGCCTTAGCCAGAGTGCTCCTTTGGACAAACTCCATAAACTACATGCTGCAATTCATCTCCTGCTGTCCAGCAGATGGTCATCCCTCCGGACTTGCATGCGGGTGCTGGGCCTGATTGTGTCTACCTTCGAGGCGGTTCTGTTTGCACAGTTCCATAGGAGGTCCCCGCAGGGAGGTTCTTTGGCACTTCGGCTGGGCAAATCCTTCCTTCCCTTGTATTGGACAGTGGTCCGGAGGTCCCCGCAGGGAGGTTCTTTGGCACTTCGGCTGGGCAAATCCTTCCTCCCCTTGTATTGGACAGTGGTCACCACAGATGCCAGACTGTCCGGTTGGGGAGGCGTCCTCTGCAAATATTCTGCTCGGGATATGGACTACTGATCAATGTCTTGGAGCAATCGGACTGCCTGGAACATTGAACGGATCGTCTTCAGGGATGTCAAGTGCGTATTCAATCGGATAATGCCATGGCGGGGCTTGTGTTAGTCACCAAGGGCACAGGAAGTGTCCTGGCGGCTCTGGAGGTAGCCGACATTCTAAGGTGGGCAGAAAGGTTCATTACAGCCCTCTTCGCCATACACATTCCCGGGGTAGAAAATTGGCAGGCGGATTACTTCAGTGGGCAGGCGTTAGACCAAGGGGATTGTTCCCCTTATCCGGAGGTGTTTCATCAGTTGTGTACAACACAACAGAAAGGTGCAGAGGTTTGTGGCTTGGTCACAGGATCCTCTGACGGACGCCACAGATGCACTGGGGGCCCCATGGGGTCAATATCGTCTGATTTCAGCCTTCCCTCCTCTCAAGCTTCTGCCAAGACTTTTACGCAGGATCGAGGCAGAATGAATTTCAGTCCTCTTAGTGGCTCTGGACTGGCCTCACTGGGCTTGGTACGCCAATCTGGTGCAGCTGGTTGCCGACATTCCTTGGAAGCTTCCTCTCAGGCAGGATCTGCTGTCCTAAGGACCAGCCTTCCATCCTGCTTTACAGTCGTGAGTCTGTGTTTCCAACGCTGTTAAAAGCTAGGGAACCTACTTCTAGAAAGATATACCGTTATATGTGGAAGACGTACATTGCGTGGTGTCAGTCTCTTAGGGTTCTTCCTCGCTCTTGTTGTGGGGGGGGGGGGGTTAAGCAGAAACTGGCCTTGAGTACTATCGAGGGTCCAGTGTCGGCTCTAGCGGTCTTATTTCAGTGGCCCTTGGTCACATACTCCCTAGTGCGTACTTTTCTTCAGGTAGTTGGGCACTTGACACCTCCTATGCGGTCTCTGTTGCTGCCTTGGGACCTCGATTTGGTGCTCTGTCCTCCAGAAGCCTCTTGTTGAGAACCTTCCCGAGATTCCCCTGCTTACGCTGTCCCTGAAGGTGGCTTTCACCTCTGCACGCAGGGTGTCTGAATTGGCGGCGTTATCCTGTCCACCTTACTGGTGGTTTACAGCGATTAGGTGGTTCTTCGCCCCTGTCCGTCATTCTTTCCTCAGATTCTCTGATTTTTATTTGTATGAAGACATTATGTTGCCTTTCCTGTGTCCCAGGCCAACACATCTGAAGAAATTGCTTTGCATGCCTTGGATGTGGATCGTGCAGTTAGGGTGTACCTGGCAGCTATGAAGTCTTTTATGAAGTCAGACTCACTATTTGTGCTTACTAGGGCTGTCACGACGCGTCGACTACAAAAAATCGTCGACGTGCCTGAAAAGCGTCGACGCGTCTACGCGTGACGTCACACGCCCCCTGGCCGGCCGCCGCGCCGCTTGAAATTCCCCCGCCGGGCTCCGTCCTCACCGATGCCAGAGAAAAGACCGTCCACACCGATGCCGGAGACAAGAGGTGAGCGCTGACCGTCTCCAGCACCCCTGTACTCCGCCACAGCTTCTGCCGCAACGCCACCCCCCCCCCCCCCCGATCACCCAGCTACTTAAGAGATGTCACATGTGCGGCACTACACCGGCTTGTACTGTACTGTGGCGGCTTGTAATGGCCTGTACTAGGTGGGAGGGCTTACTGGGGGTCTGTACTGGGAGGGGGCTTACTAAGTGGTCTGTACAGTACAGACCACTTAGCCCCCCTCCCAGTGCAGACCCCTCAGTAAGCCCTCCCACCTAGTACAGACCCCTTAGTAAGCCCCCCCTCCCAGTGCAGACCCCTCAGTACGCCCTCCCACCTAGTACAGTCTGTACTAGGTGGGAGGGCTTACTGAGGGGTCTGCACTGGAAGGGGGGGCTTACTAAGGGGTCTGTACTAGGTGGGAGGGCTTACTGAGTGGTCTGTACTAGTGTACTGGGAGGGGGGCTTACTAAGTGGTCTGTACAGTACAGACCACTTAGTAAGCCCCCCTTCCAGTACAGACCCCTCAGTAAGCCCTCCCACCTAGTACATACCACTTAGAGGGGGGGGGGGCTTAGTAAGTGGTCTGTACTAGGTGGGAGGGCTTACTGAGGGGTCTGTACTGGGAGGGGGGCTTAGTAAGTGGTCTGTACTGTACAGACCACTTAGTAAGCCCCCCTCCCAGTACACTAGTACAGACCACTTAGTAAGCCCCCCCCCCTCCCAGTGCTGACCCCTCAGTAAGCCCTCCCACCTAGTACAGACTGTAGTAGGTGGGAGGGCGTACTGAGGGGTCTGCACTGGGAGGGGGGGGCTTACTAAGGGGTCTGTACTAGGTGGGAGGGCTTACTGAGGGGTCTGCACTGGGAGGGGGGCTTACTAAGTGGTCTGTACTAGGTGGGAGGGCTTACTGAGGGGTCTGTACTGGGAGGGGGGGGGCTTAGTAAGTGGTCTGTACTAGGTGGGAGGGCTTACTGAGGGGTCTGTACTAGTGTACTGGGAGGGGGGCTTACTAAGTGGTCTGTACAGTACAGACCACTTAGTAAGCCCCCCTTCCAGTACAGACCCCTCAGTAAGCCCTCCCACCTAGTACATATACCACTTAGTAAGCCCCCTCCCAGTACAGACCCCTCAGTAAGCCCTCCCACCTAGTACATACTGTACTAGGTGGGAGGGCTTACTGAGGGGTCTGCACTGGGAGGGGGGGCTTACTAAGTGGTCTGTACTAGGTGGAAGGGCTTACTGAGGGGTCTGCACTGGGAGGTTGGCTTACTAAGTGGTCTGTATTAGGTGGGAGGGCTTACTGTGGGGTCTGTACTGGGAGTCGGCTTACTGAGGGGTCTGTATTAATTACAGGATTAATTAGCTAATCAAAAAAACACTCAATTAAGCAAAAAAAATAAAATAAAAATAATCGTTAGATTAGTCGACTAATCGTAAAAATAATCGATAGATTGATAGTCGACAGACAAATTAATCGTTAGTTGCAGCCCTAGTGCATACGGATGGGCCTCGGAAAGGGTTGTCCGTTTCCCCTGCGACCTTTTCCAGATGGATCAGACAGACGGTGGTTTAGGGCTATTCCATCCATGGTCGGATTCCTCCTTTCCCTGTTGAGGTGCATTCTATTCGGACGCTGAGTGCCTCCTGGGCTTTCCTTCATAAGGCGTCAGTTGCGCAGGTTTGCAAGGCGGCCTCCTGGTCGTTGGTACACACTTTCACAAAGTTCTATAAAGTGGATGTGTTGGCATCTGCGAATGCTTTCTTTGGCCACAAGGTTTTTCTAGGCTGCTGTTTAGAGGATCTGGTCCTCTTTGAGGATGTATTGTTTTTTCAGGTTAGCTCCAGTTTGGGTTGAGCTCCTGTTTTACCTGGTATAGTTAGTCTTGGGAATGTATTTTTTCGCTGTTCCCATCCCTCATGTTTAATACTGCTCCGGGACATCCCAATGGTTAGAAAGATCAGGAGCTGTGTCCGTCAATGAACGAAAGAGAAAATGGGATTTTTGACTTACCGTAAAATCCGTTGGCTGAAATTCAGCTGGAATTGCACCTGCCTGTAAACCGCCTGATTTGTGACATGCCCACCCGGTGGAACTCGACTTTGGCAATGCTTCAGAAGCTGCCCGCAGAAGAGGGCCGTCAACAAGTACCTGTGAGAGTATGGCACAATGACAGCCTTTTTGATGGCGGTTTATAAATGATACGTGCACTGTACTGTCACCGTTTGAGGAGACCACAAGGGTGGTGAGCCGTGACAATGCATGTATCAGTGACACAATCCCTGTTGTGTTCCTGCTGGAGCAGACTCTGGGTGGCATTATGGACAGGGCATTTAAGAGAAAACAGCGGGAGAAAGAGGAGGACTTCCTTTCCTCTCATGGCCCGCTTTATGCAGACACCATTCTTCCTACGCCACAGAACGCCCAAGAGGAGAGGGAGGAGGAGGTTTCTGGCAGTCTTGGAGGCATTGAAGCGGAGGAAGACATACGTCAAACCTCAACAGATGGTTTTCCATCCCCAGGACCCTTGGAAGTAGTATGTGGCTGGGAGGAGGCATTTCCAGATACTGTAATTCTCAGTGCCCCCGGGGAGTCTGCTTTTCATGTCCCTGCAGACTTGCGGTGCATGGGTTCCCTCAGGCTTTAAGGAGAAGGATCATTATTGGTTGGCAACCCTCCTTGACCACCATTACAAGGGGAAAGTCTCAGAACTCACCTCACCCACAGAGGGTGCAGAAGATGAAAGCTCTTGAGAACACTTTAAAGAGGAGTTTATCTAATGCTTCTCCCAACTCTGGTCAGTTAGTGTTGTGGAAAACGTAGTTTCCAGGCTTCTGTTGGTTAAGAGAGGAGCGGTGGAGAAGACGGCCGTCTAAGTGATGCATTTCACAATTTATTTTGATCCTCGCTGCCCAGGGCTTTGGCTTCCACATCCCATCGGCAACGTCTGCATCATATGGTGGACGATTATCTATGAACGAAAACAGACATGGAGAGCTTTCCATTTGACGATCCACTGGGTCATGAGAATAAACCACTGGCCAGAACTTGCCCAGTATGCAATTGAGCTGCTGGGCTGCCCGGCATCGAGCTGCTCTGCATCCAGCGTGCTTTCCGAACGGGCATTTGGTGGTTCCGGAGGTTTTGTTACTGATAGATAATAGAACGCATCTGTCCACAGACTCTGTAGATCGTCTGACATTTATCAAAGTCCTGGTTTACCAGCAGTTATGATGCCAATGTGTTTTTGGGATGTGGAATCTCTGCAAGACTTCTAGGCTGCCTAGTGTTGTGGGTGTTGATTTAATCTGAAATAAGCGTTTTTTTTTTTTTTTGGTATAGGTTTCATGGGCACGATTAACACCCAAAGACCCATTTTTCTGCACCAGTTTGACAGGTGCATATCATTTCAGTTTTTGACAGCAAGGCAAATTCTTGCTTTCATCAAGAGTACCTCTATAGGGTTACGGTGTAAAGGCGCCACAGACACCCAAAGACCAATTTTTCCGCACCTGTTACTTCTTTCCAAAGTCTGCGGAAGAGACACCAGAATTGATCAAAAAAATCTCTAATCTTGTTCCCAGTGTGACCTCACATTGCCTCATCATACAGACTAGCTCCAAACCGTTGTTTACAAAATAAAGAAGGCTTGCAGGGAAAATGTCATTTTTTTTTCTTCACTTTATAAATGCAATTATTTCTCCAGCAGCTTCTATACACAGAACAGATGTGCCACTTTGCAGGTAGACTAGGGGACCCCCGAGGCACTATATTGAAAGGAATTTTTCATTTTTATTTTTTCTCATTTTGATGCTTTCACTTTAACCACTTGCCGCCCACCCACCCACCGTCAAATTGTGGAGCGGTGCGGCTCTCTTTCTGGAACGCCGTCATATGACGGCGTACCAGAACAGCCTCTCTGGCGCACCCGCGGAGGCACACAGTGCGGCGATCGTGGTTGCACCGTGTTGGTTCCAAACTTTCGCAATGTTCGAAACTTCTGGTGCGAACCGAACAGGGGGTCGTTTGGCCCATCCCTACTCTTCAGTGATAACAGAAATATATTATATATTTTTTTATAGAAATAGTAATCTAACCAAGAGCTAATCTCCTGCAGATTATTTCCATAAATGAAAAGCTGCTTTTTTGTCAGCTATTGTCCTTTATTTCCTAATTCACCATTAAGATTCTTACAACTAATAGTCATGAAAGTTAGAATTAAGTGCTAAGCTAGAGGCTTAGACATTTGAGGTCAGCATGCCACTTAGTGTTCAAAAACCAGTTACGACTTAAATTACCACACCACTGGGGATGCCCAAAAAATGTCAAAAATTGTGGTCTGTTCTCTGGTAATCTGGACACATCCTCTACAGTATGCCCCGGTTCACACTATAGCGATGACAGACATCACATGTGATTCAGTGCGCACTGCTCTAAAAATCGCATGCGATGTCTGTGCGAATTTGCATTGGATTCAGACAGAACATGCACAGGACCATTTTTTAGGTCCACAGCAGAATCGGATCGCATGTTGGTTCACACCAATGCGATCCGATTCATGTCCAAACTGTCAGTTCGCACTGTGATATGCAAACTGATCTGGGGGTGTCGTTAACTTTGTATTGGCACCCCCAGCGATTCGCATATGGCAGTGTGAACTGCCTGCGATTTGAATGCGATGTGGGAACCCGCAGTGGATTCGCAGGGTTCCCGCATCGCATATATGTGAACCGAGTCTTAAAGCTTTACTGTGATTTTATTATACGAATTCTGAGAATACATCATTTGTTGAGAATACTCATGGAACTTTGTCTTTTATGCATGTTGTACATTATACATTTTAGCTGTAAAGTGGTTGCTGGAGCCTTTAGGCCTCATGCACACTAGACGTTTTTACCGCTGCTGTTTATAGCTTCAGGTGTTTTTTTTTCTGCAGCCAGTAAACTTCCCAGCATGTCCTTGCAAACACTTAGGGCTCTTTCACACGGGCGGTCCGATCAGATCCGCCTGTCAGTTTTTTAGGCGGATCTGATCGGATGCCCCATTCAGCCCTATGGAGCAGCGGATGTCAGCGGTGACATGTCTGCTGACACCCGCTGCCATCCGCATCCGATCCTGTCCGTGAAATCCGGACGGATGGAAACCCTATTTTCCATCCGTCCTGGGGATTGGATCGGATGGGATCGGATGAGAGTGGACAGGCGGTCCGCTCTCATCCGATTCCCCATAGAGAGCAGCGGGGGCTGACACCTCCCTCTCCGCACTGCAAGCGGAGACGGAGCTGTCATCCGTCGGCTCAGCGGGGATCGCGGAACGATCCCCACTGAGCAGCACGGATCCGCCTGCGGAGGCGGACCGTGTGAAAGAGCCCTTAGGCTGTTATCAACATTTTTTTGACAGGTGTGTTTTCTGGCTGGGGAAAAACCCCAGAACTAGTGGGTTTTAAGTGGAATTTTTCTAGGTGTAAAATTGTGGTTATTCGACGTTTATCAGAGTTTTTGAGCCATACGTTTTTGTGGGAGCTAAAAAAAAAAAAAAAGAAGCTAAAAACGCTGCCACAAAACTTCTATTACAGCTACAGCTTTCTACAACGAACGCTACTGGTGCTTTTATAACGTCCTTAAGGCCTTAATGGTACACTGATTACTATATTGGGCTTTGTGGTCTTTGTATGGAATGCATTGCAGGTTTTCTTTTTGTGTATAAAAAAAAAGTCCAAAAAATTCCACTTGATTAGAAATGAGAAAAAAAAAATCCTAGGTGTTGCTACTTTCACCCATGTTTAGTTAAGTGAATGATATCCAAAGTCAGTGCTTCAAGCGGTATTAAAGCAAAAATGTGTTATATTGCAGCTTACCAATCATTAGGTTTGGTGGATGCATTAGTTTTCTTTTTTGTTTTCTTTTCCTCATTGTTTTCGCCTGGTGATCTGGCCAGTAACACATCCTCTGCTTTAAGGTGCCTACATTCCTGATGGAGTAGCTACAGACACCTTTGCACAGCAGCATTTTTAATCTGGGGGGAGGGGAATGTTAAATGGACTAGCAGATTCAGAAACGGTAACACGAAAGCGAAACATAAAGATTGTAAGCACCTCTGTCACTGTTAAGTGGTCTCCATCTTCTAATTACTTTGTCTGGACAGCTTGTTCTATTGAAAAATATCAGGCTTACTGGTGGGATCGTGGGTTGAAAGAAAAAAGTAAAGATGATTTAGAGAGCCATGTCATCTGCTGGTGTTGGTCCAGTGTGATCTATTAAGTCCAAAATCAGCGCAGCTCTCTACCAGGAAATTCCACAGCACTTCATGCTTCCCTCAGCTGACCAGCTTTCTGGAGATGCTGATTTCATTTTCCAGCAGGACTTGGCACCTCAGCACACTGCCAAAAGTACCAATACCTGGTTTTAATGATCGTGATATTACTGTGCTTGAATGGCCAGCAAATTCGCCTGACTTAAACCCCATAGAGAATCTGTGGGGTATTGTCAAGAGGAAGATGAGACACCAGACCCAACAATCCAGATGAGCTGAAGGCCACTATCAAAGCAACCTGGGCTTTCATAACACCTCAGCAGTGCCGCAGGCTGATCGCCTCCATACCATGCCGCATTGATGCAGTGATTAATGCAAAAGGAGCCCCAATCAAGTATTAAGTGCATGCTACATTGTACATGGACATACTTTTAGACCCCGTTCACACTGGGGCGAGCCGACTTTGCCGAGCGACCTGTGAAGTCGCGGTGCGCAGCTCGCACCGCGACCTCGGAGCGGCCGGCACGGACTTCATGTAATTGAAGTCAATGCAGGTCGCTCCAAATCGCCCCAAAGAAGCTCTGGAACCTTTTTCTAAGCCGGAGCGACTTGTGTCGCTCCTATTAGAACGGGTCCACAGCTTCTCTATGGCAGGCGACCTGTCAGGCGACCAGGTCGCCTGACAGGTCGCCCCAGTGTTAACCGGCTCTTAGTAAACCAACATTTCTGTATTAAAAATATTTTTTTTGTTTTTTAGTCTTATGTAATCTAATTTTCTGAGATATTTTATTTTGGATTTTCACCAATTACTGAAATGTTTTTTTTTAGCTTATATTTGTGTTCTTCAATAATCAAGAAAATCCCATCCAAGGATAATAATCATTCAATAACCCTTTATTTTACCCCCCCCCCTTCCCATGTCCCAGCTAAAGTAGTTATATTACCTATTCAAACATCTCGGGCTTCAGTCCGGTAGTTTCTAACCATGCTTTTCAAATCTTTTTATACCTCCCTTTGTATAAGCTAGCTTTTCTCCTATAATTATATTTTTAACCATTCTCAACCAATCTGTTATTGTTGGTCTAGGCTTTATCCATTTCCCTGTAATTGCTTTTCTAGGTTGGTACAAACATCTTAAGACTGCTAGTCGCTTAGCTCCATAACCTACTCCCTTCTCCATATACCCCAATACACAAAGTACCGGATCCGGTCGTAAATTTATTTCAGAAACTAAGTTTATTTTATCAAGTACCTCCTCCCAATATCTGCGCAACTTGGGGAACCTCCAAAGCATATGCAGCAAATACCCAACTGCGGCACCACACCTAGGACAAGATGCATGCAGCCGTCCCCCAAAAGAGATCAATCATTTTGGTGTATAGTATGCTCTATGAACTATGTAAAACTATGTATCTATTGCGGTTACTATTCCATCCCACTGTACATCTGTCAGTTTCCCCACATCCTCCTCCCATTTTTCTCTACTAGGCAACTGACAGTCTTTTTCCAGTCCTTTTACATGTATATTTTGGTATAGCTTTGAAATTAAGGATATAGCCTCTATCAGATTTTTCAATACCAGGATTTTACTCCATTTTAATCCTCCTTTCTTCAATTGTGTGGTCAACGAATGTCTCAATTGTAAATACATGTAAAACTACTTTTTAAGAGCTCAAATTTCTCTTTCTGTTCCTGGAATGTCCTCCAAGTCCCTGCTTTATATATTTGAGATAGTCTTAATACTCCTTTCCATTTCCAATTACGGATATTCTCCAATCCCATGAACTCAGTTAACCCTCCATTATCCCAAATAGGTGTATACTCTGTAAGTCCTTTTTTTATTTATTCTTTTTTTTATTGGTCTTATGTAATCGAACTTTCTGAGATACTGAATTTTGGGTTTTCAATAGCTGTAAGCCATAATCATCAAAAAAGAAATGTTTGCAATGTATCACTGTGTGTAATGGAGTCTCACTTTTTGAATTTAATTACTGAAATTAACTTTTTGATGATATTCTAATTTTATGAGATGCACCTGTATATAGATATTTGCACGCTCACATGTGGGTTTGAGCTTTGGGATGAACACCCTAATGCAAAAGGCTCCGCACACCTATGGCAGCCACTACTTGTAAGAATGTTTTAATTGAGCATGCTAGCAGGTTGTGCCATTTAACTTGGTATTCTTCCACTGCACTGGATGCTTGAAAGTACTTCAGTCTCATTTGGAAGTCCTCAGTTTTAGTAACTGAACTTTGACAAATCTATTTCAGTACATTTACACAGCACAAAGTAACAATGATCCAGGCTTGCTTGAAGATTTTTAGGACTGAAATGTATAAACCGTTCCCTTGCTCTTGCATATTAGTACATTTTGGTTTCACTAAGTTCCTCTTGTAAGGCTGTAAACTGGTTTGATTAATGTTTTATATCTGTCGTCCTTGTCAGAGTAAATCAGTTTACGTCATTGTCCTGGTTTCACCTTAACTGAACTCTCAGATATGTTGTCACGGAGTTAATGCAGAGTGACCTCCATAAGATCATCGTCTCTCCTCAGCCTCTCAGTTCAGACCATGTCAAAGTTTTTTTGTATCAGATTTTAAGAGGTAAGTTTATATGTATCTCATAGATTTATTTCATATAACATGCTACTGTTGGAAAAAAATCTCAAAGGGCGCTTGCAGATTAAATGCTGTAATGTAGGCATTGATCTTTTTTTTCCCGCCCTTTTGAACAAAGTAGTGAAGGCATAGAACCAGGGTCATGTTTTCTTTGCCGTCTGGATCCCCATCCGGGGGATTTGCTTTCACTTGTTGACATAACATGATTACAAATCTCTCCAGTTGGAACAAAGACTGCAACTTAACTTTATTTTCAGTAAAATAGAAATAAAAATGCTAGGTCTATCAGGTTATTACTGCCTTTGTCTTCAGGATGGTGGTTTATAGCTTCCCTAATTTCTTGCCCTGTTGTCAGAGGGACAGGAGTAAAGTGAAATCTCCCCATTGGGGAGTAAAATTTTACAAAAGAATTTCCTTTTTCAAAGTTTATCCCAAACTAAGGACACAAGAATTTTTTAGACTTTCAGGCCACCTCTCGGAGAAACTCTAGCAACAAAAACGTATCCCATCATGCTTTAGCTTTTTTCTAGTGTCCTTAGGATAGTGGACATGTTTTCCTTAGCTCTGCTTTCTCTCTTCGTTTGGCAGATTTTTCAGTTATCAACAGCTGCTGGTAGATTTATGCCAGATATGTTAAATCTTGGAAGTCTCTCTGGTCATCCACCAAACACAGGTTTTCTCATTTTATACTGGTGGTCCGTCTGTGACTGCCTTGATCTTAAGGAGCATTCTCCTGTAGTTTAGAGCAACTGATCAATTCAGAATTCACAAAGAAATCCTGGAAAGTTCCCCAGTAAGTCAACTAGTGCAAATTCCCAGTTCATGATCTATGCTGGTGTTCCCTCTGCAGAGGTGACTTCTACTGGTGTTCCATCTGCAGAGTTGACTTCTACTGGTGTTCTACTTCACAGAAAACTCCACTTTCTCTTGCGTCCTCCGACAGTCGCCGTCGCCGCCTCCAAGTCATCACTATTGGGTATTGACTTCCGCTCCGCAGGAGTAGCTAGGCATAAGACTTAGTCAAAAAGAACAAAGGCATTTGCATATACACACCCATGGGGGCTGTCCCACTAGGTCAATACCCCCCTGCAGTGACCACTCCCAACTCAGTTTCTTTCTGCCTAGCGTCAGGAGTAGTTAGGCTTCCCTGTGCTGGGGCTACAGTCTCAGCCTATCTAATCTTTTTTTTTTTTCTTTGATTTTCTTTAAAAATGTCAGTTTTTTCTTACTTTAATAGCGGTTTATTTTGTCAGCTTAGTTTTAGTCGACTCTTCGGAAGAAGATGGATTCATGCGGTGCTGGGATTCGGACTGACAGAGAGTCAGATGGACCCCCAGCCCGCCATCGAGCGTTCAGCCGTGGTTCGTCCTGGCATTATGAACGACCCCTCCCTGCTCGCAGCAGGGATGCAGCCATGAGGTGGCTACCTCACTGGACACATCTGCGATGCTGCAGTGTAATGTCCCTGGCTAACGGCATTCCCTGTCAGATGAGGACAGCGGCTTTCCGTTCTGAGAGGCTGCCCACGCCGTCTGGTACAGGTAAGTACTTCTGTGTGGGACCTCTGTCTGGGGTGGCAGTCCTGTGTTGCTGTGTGTTCCCCATGTCTGTGCCTGTGTGGCTCCCTGATGCGATCCCTGCGGGTATTGCTTGTACCCGCAGAAGGAAATAGTTCGATCAGGGTACAAGATTGAATTCCTATCCCGGCCAGGGAACAGATTTTTTGCCATAAAATCTTCATTTGCCTCCTGGGCGTCTGCAGGACCTGCACCAAGCGGTGCAGGACCTTCTTGCTCAGGGGGTGATTGTCCCGGTACCTCATCAGGACAGGTTTCGAGGATTTTATTCAAATCTGTTTACTGTGCCCAGGAAGGAGGGCAAAGTACGTCCTATTCTGGACCTGAAAGCGCTGAACCACTTAGTGCGCGTTCGGAAGTTCCGTATGGAGTCTCTCCGCTCGGTGGTGGCCTCCCTGAGTCCAGGGGAATTCCTGGCCTCGATAGATCTGAAGGATGCGTATCTGCACATCCCCATTTTCGAGGGTCACCAGAGGTATCTTCGGTTTGCTATCACAGAGGACCACTATCAGTTTGTGGCGTTACCTTTCGGTCTCGCTTCGGCTCCAAGGGTTTTTACCAAGGGGCTGGCGCCGGTTCTGGGCCTGTTGAGGGCACAGGGCATTGCGGTCTTGGGGTACCTAGACGATCTTCTTCTGAGATCGAGTGTCAGCCAGGAATTACTGCGCGATCTGTCCACCACGGTGCAGACGCTACAGGAGTTCGGATGGACAATCAAAGTTCAGAAATCAACGTTGTCTCCATCGGTTCGCCTTCCCTATCTGGGAATGATTCTGGACTCTGCTCAGGCGAAGGTGTTCTTGCCGGAGGACAAGCTCCGGACCTTACAGGACAAGATCAGGTCCCCCAGGGACAATCCGTCCTCGTCACTCAGGACCTGTATGCGGGGCCTGGGGTTGATGGTTTTGGCCTTCGAGGCGATACCCTTTGCTCAGTTTCACACGCGGGCTCTCCAGGCGGAGATCCTGGCCAGGTGGGACAGACTTCCTCAGTCCCTGGATCTAAGTGTCTCATGGAGTCATCAGACCAGATTGGCTCTTCTGTGGTGGCTCCAGTCCCCGGTGGTGTCGGAGGGCAAGTCCTTCCGTCCGTTGTTGTGGACGGTGATTACCACGGATGCCAGCCTGTCGTGCTGGGGTGGAGTCCTGGGCAACCTGTCTGCCCAGGGCACTTGGTCGGAGGAGGAGTCCTCCCTCCCGAAGCTGTGGAAGAAGCTGTGTGGGCACGCAGCGTAACGCGTAGGACGCCAAACCGGAAGTGACGTAGCGGCAACACAAGTGTTATGCATTTGGAAAGACGGAGTAAAATGTGAGTCTGTCATTTAAGTCTACTTTAATAAAATTACCAAACGGTACTTTACTATTGTGGCCCCATTTATTTTGGAGATACAACGGCTCCACACATAGCCCTTGGAATATCGATCGATAAAGGAAAAGTGTGGGTATCAGTAGCCGGATCCATAAACCATAGAGAAGGAGGAAATACTACACATGAGCAAAACAATACAAGGCTGTTTGTAAAGGCAATTGAGGTGAGCGCTTAGGACACCTAGTGGCCACTGCATGGAAGAGCACCTGCATGAGTTTTGGGAAAGAAGAGTCGTTTGAACACACACAGCTTTATTTATTTATTTATTTCAACTTAATTTAAGGACACTTTGGCACTTTACCACTTTTGAATGATATATTTATTGTAGGCTCAAAAGCACATAATTGTATCACTGGCACTCTATTTAATAACCTTTATAATAATTTTTAAGGATTGTTTGAAGCACTAATTTTTACATCACTCATAAGAAATATTTTATATTTGAGAGATATTAATTAATTTTTTATTAATATTTATGCACTGGAGAAAATTTATATAATTTTAAGCACAAGGGATTTATATTATTAATATTTGAAAGCACTGAAAGCAAATGCATTTATATGAATAGTATGCACTAAGCACCTTTAAAGCGCGGTACTCCCCCCCCCCCCCCCCCCCCCCCTGCTATAAACATCCTGCTTTACAGTCGCTGGCTTTAACAGCCTGGCTGTTGAGACCCAGTTCCTAAGTTATAGGGGTCTCTCCCCTACCCTTGTCAAGGCTAGGAAAACCCCTTCTGGTAAGATCTATTACCGTACCTGGAAGGCTTATTTCGCCTGGTGTGAGTCCAGGGGGTTCTCCCCTCGCTCGTACTCTGTGTCGAGAGTGTTGGCCTACCTCCAGTCTGGGGTGGACCAGCGCCTGCCGCTGGCCACAATCAAGGGCCAGGTGTCCGCATTGGCTATTCTTTTCCAACGCCCTGTGACGTCTCATTCCCTGGTTCGCACCTTCATTCAAGGTGTGCGACATTTGGCTCCTCCCAGGAAGGAGCCCTTACCTCCATGGGACTTGAACTTGGTTCTGTCCGTGTTACAGCATGCTCCCTTTGAAAACATACGGAAGATATCGTTGCCTCTGCTGTCTAAGAAGGTTGCCTTTTTGGTGGCGATCAGTTCGGCTCGCGTGTCGGAACTGGCGGCGTTGTCTTGCCGTTCCCCGTACTTGGGGATTCACGAGGATAGGGTGGTCTTGCGTCCGCCCCCCTCCTTTCTTCCGAAGGTGATCTCGGAGTTCCACCTTAATGAGGACATTGTCCTGCCTTCGCTTTGTACGAAGCCTAAGCGTCCTAAGGAGGTTGCTCTGCATTCCTTGGATGATGTCAGGGCGATCAGGGTTTACCTGTCTACGGAATCCTTTTGGAAGACGGATTCCCTCTTTGTCCTTCCTGAGGGACCTCGGAAGGGCATGGCTGCGTCTGCAGCGACTATTGCCAAATGGATCAGACAGACCATTGAACAGGCTTATGCCTTGAAGGAACGGGTTCCGCCCTTCCCTGTTAAGGCGCACTCTACCAGATCTGTGAGTGCGTCCTGGGCCTATTGGCATCGTGCCTTGGTGGCCCAGGTGTGCAAGGCTGCGACTTGGTCGTCGGTGCACACTTTTTCAAAATTCTACAAGGTAGATGTCCTGGCATCAGCTGATGCCTCCTTTGGCTGCAAAGTTCTCAGTGCGGCAGTGCCATAAAGGACCCTTGTTTTTTTATGGGTCCCTGGCTGTTGGTATTTACTTTCCTGGGCTGTTGCTCCTGTTGAGCATTGTTTTTTTCTGTTGCCCAGAAGGTTCCTCTACTGTGCGTGTAAGGTTCCTTTCTCTGATGTGGGTACTGCGTTGCCTTTTCTACGGTTGCATCTCCCACCCCTCATATCTACACTCACAATAGTGATGACTTAGAGGCGGTGGCGACTGTCGGAGGACGTAAGAAAACTGAATTTTTGTAAAATCTTACCTGTAAAATTCCTTTCTCTGAGTCCTCCGACAGTCGCCGCCCCCGCCCCTCTTTTGGGGTTGTTTTCTTATTACCTACTGCTATGCTACCAAACTGAGTTGGGAGTGGTCACTGCAGGGGGGTATTGACCTAGTGGGACAGCCCCCATGGGTGTGTATATGCAAATGCCTTTGTTCTTTTTGACTAAGTCTTATGCCTAGCTACTCCTGCGGAGCGGAAGTCAATACCCAATAGTGGTGACTTGGAGGCGGTGGCGACTGTCGGACTCAGAGAAAGGAATTTTACAGGTAAGATTTTACAAAAATTCCGTTATTCAGTTCAGGCCAATATGTCTGGGAAGTCCTTATGGAGTTGTTGGTCCATTTCCTTTCCTTGTCTCTTCAGCTTGGGGAAATATTCCTCTTTATTTTCTGCTATGAACTTACTACAGAAGTATTGGTTTCATTTTTCCCCACTTTCTCCCTTCCTTTTAGCTACACTTGATGCTGCTGTAAGAGTAAAGAGCACCGTAAACCTGTCAATCTCAAAGGGGGACAAAAGCTGTTTGACCCTACATAGTATGCAAGGTCATTGTGTCCAGGTAATAGTAAAACTTGTGGTGGTCACAATGATTACAAGAGCACAGGGGTGTTTCACACACAAACGAGATTGCTTTTTGCTCTGCCAAACCAATCCTTCAATTTTTGCGAGCATGTTGAAGTCACAAGGACCTGTCTTCGGCACTTCCTCGTTTTTTGATATTTTATCTCTCATCTGCTGCTGCTTACAGAAAAATTAATCCCTTTTTTTTTTTTTTTGGTCATCCCTGAAGGACCCATAGGGGTGCCCCAGCTTTTTGTTCCACAATTTTAGGTAGCTCATGCAGACCCGTTATCCAAACTTGTGGTCTAAAGATCAGGTTCCACCCTTTCCTGTCAAGGTGCACACTGCCAAATCTGACTGCTTCATTATCTTTTTTTGCTATCAAGCACATTTTTCCAGATTTTCAAGGCTACCACCTGGTCATAAGTCTACAAGGTAAATATGTAGGCCTCATCTTATGCCACCTTAAGGCGTTCTGTCCTGCAGAAGGCTCTTGAGCTGCGGGTGGTCTCTAATTTTCAAGTTTTTTTTTTTTTTTTCTCGTCACTGTTGGCCTTTGTTGCTATGTTGCCCAAGCCTATGTTTCTTTAGAACAAGAAATATCATTTTTTGCATTCGTTGTAAAATCTTTTTCTTGTAGTCCATTGATGGGGGCAGGTCGCTCCATCTGTGTTTATTTTCAAGCTCTTTGTACTGATTTGCTACAAAACTGAAACATAATGGTTGTGTACAGGATTATCCTGTCCTGGCTAACTTTTTTTTTTTTTTATTGGGGTGTGTGTCCATTTTCCTCATTAAGGCAACATGCATGCTCTGCAAAAACCAGATCAGGTGCAGTTTTTGCTGTGATTAAGTACAATTGCAGCCCATTTAAAATAAATGTGACCTTAAGGCCCCTTTCACACATGCTGTCCGTTTTTCATCCATCCGTTGACGGACGAAAAATGGACATCACTGCAACGCTAGGGAAAAACGGATGTAAATGGATGATCATTAATTTACATCAGTTTACATCCGTATTCGTCATCATTTTTTTTTTTTTTTTAAACTGATCAAAGCTCTATTTCCCTTCCGTTAAAAAAAAAAAAAAACGTATCGGACAAAAATGGATATGTAAACTGACAAACGGTCAGTTTTTCATTTGTTTTTGCATTGGTAGTGGATGTAAAAAAACTGATGAAAATTATGACCGCTGATGAGTACATCCATTTTGACGTGACTGAACTGATGAAATGAACGGTCTGTATGTGTGAAAGAGGCCTTACACAGCATGCAGAGGTTAGGCCTGTTTCACACGGACTTCAGCTTGTATATATAAGCAGTTTGAACAGCAAGCTTTGACAAAGCATTTGCAGAGCTTTCAGCAAGCTTTGAAGGTTTTAAAGTACCAATTAGCTCCATTTTGTAAGTGTTGAACTCATATCCTAATAGGAGTGCGGATTGCCACTTTAAGCTTCTTGGAGCCTGTTAAAGCCTGCTAGCAGCTTGCTTAACCACTTAAGCCCCGGAAGATTTTACCTCCATTCCGACCAGGGGGTATTTTGCGATTCGGCACTGCGTGAATTTAACGGACAATTGCGCGGTCGTGCGACGCTGTACCTAAACAAATTTGGTGTCCTTTTTTTCCCACAAACAGAGCTTTCTTTTGGTGGTATTTGATCACCTGTGCGATTTTTTTGATCACGCGCTATAAACAAAAAAAGCGTCAATTTTGCAAAAATAGCAATATTTTTCACATTTTGTTATATGAAATTCCCCCCCCAAAAAAATGTAAAAATCAAAATTTTTTTTTACATTTTCGGCCAATTTGTTTTATGCTACCTATGTTTGGTAAAAAAAATCGCAAAAAGCGTATTTTGATTGGTTTGCGCAAAAGTTATCGCGTTTACTAACAAAGGGAAAGATTTTTGTCATTTTTGTTGTTTTTTTTTTAACGCGTAATGGCGGCGATCTGCGATTTTTTTTTTTTTTTTTTTTTTTTTTTTTTTTTTGCGGTACTGCGACATTGGGGCGGACAGATCGGACCCTTGACTGACATTTTTGACACTTTTGGGGTTACCAGTGACATTTCTACAGTAATCAGTGCTATACATATGCACTGTTACTGTAAAAATACACTGGTAGTGAAGGGGTTAACTTTATTTGGGAGGGAGGGACTGTGTGTGTCCCTAGGGGTGTGCTTTCTACTGTGATTGGCTGTGGCTTGAGCTATAAGGACACTGATTAACGGATCTACATAGTAGATCCGTGTGATCAGTGTTTTTACACCGAGGAGAATGACAGGTGGCTTGTTTACACAAGCCGCCTGACTTTCTCCCTCTCCCCCGCTGATCGCCGAGTGACCGGCGGACATCGGGTCCGCCGGTCACACGTGCGGGGGGGTCCGTGACCACGCGGGAGCGCGCCTCCGGGGGCGCGCGCTCGCTCCCTAGACCCTCACAAGCTAGTGACGTAGCCCTACGTCACTTTGCCTGTGAGGGGCTGACTGCCGACGTAGATCGGCGTTAGGCAGTCGGCAAGTGGTTAAAATGTCAATCAGCACTCCCATTAGGATCTGTGTTTTACATTTACAGACTGGAGCTGAATGGTACTTTAAAAGCTTTAACTAAGCTTACAAAGAGAAAAAAGTAGGATGTCCTATAAAATCATCATCTTCGAATTGTTAAGGATTATAATGCTAGACCATATCACAAAAAACCCAGGAAAGCCTTTTGACGCATTTCACTCCTCCAGGGTGCCTAACCAATGACAACAAAGCTTGCATTAAGCTCTGCAAATGTGTTGCACAGCTTGCTGTTCACACTGCTCTTTTACAAGCTGAAGCCTGTTAAAACAAGCCTTAAAGCCGCCTTTATCTGCTAACCTTGAGTCAGTTTTATAGAAACGTGGAGGAGCTTAGTTTTAAACTCGTAACTTAAGTTTTCAAGCTTTTCCCAACTGCTTGATTTGCCTATAAAGCATACTAGAGTGCTTTTCTATTTGAATGGACCAACCTCAATACCACTTTTTCAACAGTGTTTCAAATAATCCTGGTCCCAAAAATATAAGGGTGTAGCAAAAAGGCTTCAGGGGACATAACTACTGTTCCCTGTTGTAATCCTTTTACTAACTTCTATTATTGGTCAGAGTTTTATGTTTTACAAATGTCCTTTTTAAAATTCAGATTAAAAAGTTTGTCCGCTAACATTGAAAAGAAAATTTAGTATTCCTTAGAATATTTTCCCAGCTGAATAGTCACATCTAGCTTGGTGATCATCTCATTATTTTGCCTTTGAGCTGTCTCACTTTTTGTACATGAAAGGATTTGCAGGTTCTTTCATTTTCGCCTCAAATATTATAAGTGCTGACTGCAAATCAAATGTTTCAGAACTTTTTGGATTCAGTTGTAAAATGAAATGCCACTGTTAAAAAATAAATAATAATAATAAAAAAATTCCATTGGCAGATTACCATAAAAGAGCACTTTTGCCTCCAGTCAGTGATACTTGTTGCCTAACATAGTGCTTCATTCTTTTCTTTGAGTGCAGATCATCCCCAGGAATACTGTCCATTTAGAGAATACTAGGGATAGATTAACTTTTTTTATTTTTTTTATTATTATTATTATTATATACATTTTAGCAGTAAGCATGGAATATGCTGAATAAATATGTAGCTTTAAGTTTTGTATTATATTGGCCAAGTTTAACAATATGTAGCTCACTATGATCATACCGCTGATTTAACACCTTCCCGCCCAGCCTATAGTTAAATGACAGTGGGCATGGGCACTGTTGTTCAGGGAGGACGTCAAATGATGTCCCAGAACGCGCCTCACAGGGCTGCACAGTGGCTTGATCTGTCACCAGGTTGGTCCACCGGACACAGTCAATGACTGATCATGGTACTGCTGCCAGTACCTTGTGATCATATGACAGTTGTAAACAATAGATGGCTTTCTTTCATGCGATCCTTTCATAATACTGTTGCTAGCTGTGATTGGTCAAAGTGATCACATGGGCCAATCACAGACCATCTGTACCATGTGATTAGCTTTGACCAATCACAGCTAATCACAACAAAAGACACTGAATAAATCAGGTTCATTCAGTAAAAATGATTGTTTATACCAATGAAATTCACTGGTATAAGCAATCCTAATATGTAAAAAATAAATAAATTCCTGATCACTTTCCCAGAGTAGTAGTAGTGTGTTACTATGGTAACACTTTATTGCTCTTATCAGGGTATGCTAGAAAAAAGAAAAATCCTAAAGCAATAAAAAAGATTTTTTTTTTTTTTTTTTTTTTTTTTTTACATACTGTCACTAGTCAGTGTCCCTGATCACCGCCACACCCATTACATGAGAACACTTTACTGCGTTTTTCAGGCCTCAAGAATTTAGGCCATCAGTACATCAGGAGTGATACATTTTCAGATATATTTACCATCGTTTGTAAACTCTAGAACTTTCCTACAGACTAATGTACACCTATTTGGTTATTTTCACCAAAGAAATGTAGCAGAATACATTTTGACCTAAAGATATGAAGAAAGAATTTTTATTTGCAAAATTTTATGACAAAATAGTTTTTCTTTTCCCAAAATGTTTAATCCTCTTCAGTTTAGCAAAAAAAAAAAAAAAAAAAAAAACACCCAGTGGTGAATTACATACCACCAAAAAAAAGCTCTAAATGTGTGAAAAAATTATCACAATTGTAATGGTTAAAAATGCTCAGTATTGAGGTGGTTAAAAAAAGCACCAGGCCTTTTATGAAGCACAGTGATATGCTTCCTGTGCTTCCCCACCCTGCTGAAAGTGCCTTTTGTGTTATATAGTAGTAGTTTTTTTTTTTTACTTGTGTATTTAGGTGAGATAAATCTTGTGGGTCATTTAGTTAACACTCACACGACAAAAGTCTTCACACATGCATGTTCATGTTGAGGAACTGCAATTAATTGAAATATGTTGTCTTTTTCATTCAATAAGGTCTGAAGTATTTACATTCGGCCGGCATTTTGCATCGAGACATTAAACCAGGGAATCTGCTCGTGAACAGCAACTGTGTGCTTAAGGTAGTGTCTGCATTTATTTTTTAAATGTATCTGCTAAAAAAAGGGTGTGACAGATGGGAGTGTAAATTGCCTGTGTGTGGTGGGGCTGGGCCCCTTAGCAAGTGGGGCCCCCGGGCAACTGCCAGGCGTGCCCATTCGAAAAGACAGCCCTGCTTCCCACCCTAAAACTGCAAAGTGAAAGGAGAAGCAGCACATTGAGCTTATATCTGCTTTACAGAGACTGCAGGAGGCTTAATCACTTAAATTGCTTGCAGTCAAACACATATGTATTAATACAGAACTCTATTGTGTGACTTTTGTATATCTGCCTTGGCTTGATCTTTAAATATAAACTATTTCGGTTCTGACCTGCATATTTAAAACACCTGAAAGTACATATTTTGTCAGTTTAGTAAAAAGTGATGTCTTATTGTAATCAACTGTGCCAGGGTTTTATTTTTTTTTTTAATGCAAGAACATCATATGGACTATAATGTTTCACCTTAGCTATCCATCTACTCAAAAAGACAGGTGAAGATTAAGCTACCTTGGGAATCTTTTTTTGGTTAACTCCATAAAGTGAGTGTTCATGTTTGGCCTATGAAAAGAGGTAGGGAAAGACAGATACTTCAGACACACTTAGTGGGGAAAATGAGTTCAGACAATGTAGTCCAACCTCCTTGATAATTGATATGATGAAAAGCAAAGTGCCATTAGACACTAACTCAAGTGCTCACAATGGACTGCTGGAAGGAATTATTCATCCATATGAAGTAGCTGCCAAAAGGTTGCGAGGGATGAGCAACTGTCAACTCTTGAAATATCAGTAAAAAGGTTGCAGAGGATTAGCAACTGTCATGGAGTTTCTTAACAAATGAAAAACACAAGTTCCTGTGTATGATCCGCAGCTCTTGATATAGAAGATCGAGGGAAGATCCACAGAGAATTGCAAACAAGTGACCATGGCACTGGACCATGAATTCTAAAAGTTTAAGCATTGGCTAAAACGTACATTTATGTCTTGGACCATAGTAGAGGAGGTGAGGAGGAATCCAGACACTCAGCACAGATCAGGGGGAGACAGTGGGCTTTGGTGGTGGTGAGCCACAATAGGATGCATGCAGGCAAACCAACCAGACGGCCAGTTTGGGATGTGATAATCCCCACACAGAGGAGCCCTGTTTAAAGGCAAAGATGGAATATGGAAGCCTGCAGATGATGGCCAAAAAAAGCACTGGACAGCAGGGGTAGCTGAGATCTCGATGACAGACACCTGGATTGATTTGCCTTGAACCAGGCTTCTCATTGTAGGGTTAATCAAATCCCACATTGCCCGTCAGGTGGCTTGCCTGCATGCATCTTGCTCTGACTCACCACCACCCAGCCCGCTTGGTCCCCCCTGATCTGTGCTGTGACAGTCTGTGGATTCCCCCTCACCTCCTCCACTGTGGTCCAAGACATCCATGTAAGATTTAGCCAATGCTTAATAATTAACTTTTAGAATTCATGGTCTGGCACCTTGGTCACTTTGCAATTTATTTGATGAACCTTACCTTCCTTCTCCCTGAAAACAGGACAACAAATAGAATGGGCAATCTATGACAAATGGTCCAAGCCAGAAAAGATTTTCACCCTTCTGACCCCTATTAAGTGGAAAAAGATGGCACAAGCGTCTAAATAAATAAAGCTGCAAGCATGAAAAGGGCACTTGAATGTGTATGCGGGGGTCAATACAGTGAGGTGAGAGTTGCACAAAAGGTATTCACCATGGTGTTTTCTACTTGCATGTTTTTGCAGCACTTAAGATGTGATCTACAGTGCTCAGCATAAATGAGTACACCCCAACAGACATGTCAGAAAACCTTTACTTTCCTTTCACAATCAACATTTTCTATAGTGCGCTTTACTACAAAATACTCTCACAAATGCGGGCCATTAATTGCAACTAAGGTTTGTTAATGTGTGCAAACAAAGTATTTTTCCTACAGAACATTCAAGACCATGTTGCAAAAATTAATACACCCCAATAAAAGTCTTGGGAGCAAAGCTAAATTTTAGACAAAATCCTAATAAACACGAATTCAATTACAGGTGAGTCTAAACAGGTGTCCAGCAGACAGTTGATTTATAAAAGGTCTGTACTTAAAGAAAACTCCTTCCCATTTCATGTCAGCAATGGCACCAAATAGAAGAGAAATGTCACAAGACCTGAGAAAGAAAATAATTTATTTACACAAAAAGGTGAAAAGAAGATCAGCAAAGTTTTTGTCTGCCAGAATGCAGCAGTGAGACAAAAATTTAACAAAGATGGAACTGCAACCATCTCACAGAGACTGAAGTTAACACCTCAATAGGAAGCATCTTCTGATGAGAAGCATTGAAGAAAATCGACATGCAAGTTTGCTGCAGTTAGCTAAAGAAGTAGAAAGCCAAACTGGGGTGATTGTTTCCTGTAACACAATATGGCATACACTGCAGAGGAATGGCATGCATGGTTGTCATTTATGAAGGAAGCCTCTCCTAAAATCCATGCACAAAAAAACCTGCCTCGAATTTGCCAGGGCCCATACTGAAAAAGACTACTGGGACTCTGTACTCTGGAGTGATGAGACCAAGAGAAAAGTGTTTGGAACTGGTGGCTTCAAAACTGTATGGAGTCCAAAGGTGAGGAATACAAAGAAAAATCCATGGTGCCTACAGTGAAACATGGTGCTGGCAGCATCCTCCTGTGGCGCCGCATGAGTGCTGCTGGTGTCGGGGAGCTGCAGATCATTGATGGTATCATGAATTCACAGATGTACTGCTCTATACTGAAAATGTGCCCTTGGTCGCTGTGAACTTTTCGAAGATGACAATGATCCAAAACACACATCTAAGGCCACAGGGTCCAAGTATGTTTCCTGATCTGAACCCAATCAAATACCTATGGGGAATTCTAAAGAGACAAGTTGAGCATCACTCTCCATCCAGCATCTAGGCTCCAAAAGAGGTCGTTCTTGAAGAATGGAAAAAGATGTTGCGATATGTCGCCAATTTGTTCATTCAATGCTTGGAAGACTTGGTTCTGTCCTTGCAAATCATGTAGGTTATACAAAATACTAGATGTAGTAGTTTTTGTATTTTTGCATCAACTAATTTGAGTAAAACTAAAGATTTTGTAATCCAAGTTATATTATTAGCCTTTCATGTAATGAGCTAAACTAATGTTCTATAAACTCAGTTTTATGTTGTGTTCATTGCGATATTGATTCAAATCTTACACGCATTAACAACTATATGGATATTTACTTTTTTTTTTTTTTTTTAATTTATTGATAGTTTTCTGATTATTTGATCATTGCTGAAAGCACATACAACATCAATCCACAGATTGTGGTTATTACTCACAGATAAACTATTGGTGACAGTGTAGCATTCATTTATTTTTTATACACATCTAAGTGAAAAAAAGAGTTTAACAATAAGTGGTCTCTGTTGGGCTAGCTGACTCTGCCATTAAACAGCTCATTGTTCCAATTGAAGATTTTCCTTCATTCAAAGGTTCTGCAGATAGGAAGTTTGAGACCCTCCTAAAATCTTTCTTTAACCACTTTACCGCAGCTCACTAGAGCTCTACTGCAGCCAAGTGGCTCTTGTAGGTCTGACGACGTAGACCTACGTCGCCAGACACTCCCCCTTCTCTTCGCTCCCACTGTATTCAGTCACAGCGGGAGTCAGGCCAGGGGAGGAGCGGCGGTGATCACCGCCGCTCTTCCCCGATCGTCGGGGAATCGAGTCTGGAGATCCGCCCGCTTGTGTAAACAAAGCGGGTGGATCTCCTAAGTGACAGGCAGGGTCAGATTGCAGGGTTCAGCATAGCTGAACCTGCGATCTGTCCCTGTGTCACTGTCACCTCCCCCCACACACGTCAGTAAGCACCAGGCATACATTAACCCCTCCCTCTCCAATAAAATTAATCCCTTCCCTGCCAGTGCCATTTTTACAGTAACAGTGCATATTTATAGCACTGATTACTGTAGTAATGTCACTGGTAACCCCAAAAATGTCAGTCAAGGGTCCGATCTGTCCGCCGCAATGTCGCAGTCCCGCAAAAAAAATCGCAGATCGCCGTCATTACTCGTTAAAAAAAAAAAAAAACACCAAAAACGACAGAAATCTTTCCCTTAGTAAACGCAATAACTTTTGTGAATACCAATCAAAATACGCCTTTTGCGATTTTTTTTTTTTTTATACCAAAAATATGTAGCAGAAAACAAATTGGCATAAAATGATAAAAGATTTTGATTTTTACATTTTTTTGGGGGGGAATTTCATATAAAAAAATGTGAAAAATATTGTTATTTTTTCAAAATTGTCACTTTTTTTGTTTATAGCGCAAAAAGTAAAAATCACACAGGTGATCAAATACCACCAAAAGAAAGCTCTGTGTGTGGGAAAAAAAGACGTAAATTTTGTTTTGGTACGGCATTGCATGACCGCGCAATTGTCAGTTAAAGTCGCACAGTGCCGAATCGCAAAAAGTGGCCTAGACGTAAGACAGCAAAATCCTCCGGTGGTAAAGTGGTTAATCTTACAGGCCAAGCTCTGCAGTCAGCTATCGCTGCATTTTATGTTTGACAAACTGCAGCTAACTGGACTAGGGCAATCCACAACCAACACAATCCTGTATTCCAGGACCATGCCTTAATAGACCTATTACAGCAATTACCTTCTGCTTTGCTCTTTTGTGTGAATGCTCTGGAACATGTAATGAAACAAATTTCCAGAGTGGCATATGTATTTGTTCTCTGAGACCAGGAGGAATACATTGGATCTGTGGACATCCAAGATGCCTATCTAAAAAGTGAGATGTGCAGGCTTCCTAAAAAATTGTATCTACTCCAAGGTCAATTGATACTTGGACCTTAAAGAATAAGTAATGTGACAGTGCAAATAAAGTCTACTCAAAATATGTAAAATCAAACAGTCCAAACACCACAAAGTGCAAACATGCAAATCAAGTCTGTAAATGATTCACCAAGTGTCCTCCAGCTAAATTTATTTCTCACCTCCCAAAAATTGCTACTTAGGAAGTAACCCAATACATGTGCAATAATATCATCTCTGTATTAGATGGTCCAGGTATTTGCAGATGGAACACAATGTGCCACTTAGTGTAAAACCCAAAATCAAGAGTTTAAAACCAATGGTTACACTTTCATTCTTTTGTGTCATGCCTGACACAAGGGGAAAACCCCAGTTCTAGACAAAGCAAGCACCGTCGGCTCCAGTCGCTACACAGGCTGTGACTCACCGCGGGCTGGTACAAGGTGACGTCACTCCAAAACTTCTGCTTATGCTTTTTCGACATGTCATCCGAAACAGTTTTTGCACTGCCCTCTGGCCTATCCTCTTCTCCCAAAGTGTTCACTAAGGCCTTAGACAACCTTCAGGACTCCTCTCCCTTTCAGCTATCAGAAAATGTCTACAGGACAATTCAGAAGCCCTAGGCCTTCTGCTGGGTGATCAATTTACAAAAAAAAATCTGCTCACCAGCCTTTCCTTCCTTGGGAATACTTGATTTTGGTCCTAGACACATTACAAGCAAAAGACTTTCTAGAAAAAATGTTCACATACTCGAGAATGGAGATTGAACACATCCCACATTAAGATTCATCATGATGAGCTTTAAACATATAATGGTAGCTTATCTTTTGAAGCAGTACTGTTTGCCCAATTTCACTCAAGAACTCTTTACTGAAACATCTTGTTGAACTGGAAAAAGCAAGTCCTTCCCTTGCTATCATTGGAAAGTTATCACAACAGACACAAGTCTCTCAGGTTGGGGAGGAGTGCTCCAATCCCTAACAGTCCAAGGAACATGGTCATTGAGGGAAGCCAAGCTCCCCATCAACATCTTGAGCTCAGAGCAATGCGGTAGGCCCTGCAGCACTGGCCCCTCTTCGGAAGGGTCACCCAGTCAGGGTGCAGTCAGTGTCACAGCTGTGGCCTACATTAGCCGTCAAGGGGGCACCAGGAGTCTGGCTGCCTTGAAGGAAGCATACCAGATCTCTTGGGCAGAAACTCGCTGTCCATCGATCTGTGGTCCACATCCTGGGAGTGGACAAATGGAAAGGGTATTATCTCAGCGGCCATTGCCTGGATCAGGGGGAATGGGCCCCTCATCCAGATGTCTTCAATATATGCCAAAAATGGGTGATTTCTAGATGTGGATATCTTTGCCTCCAGATTCAACAAAATACCTCTATTTGCTACCACAACCAGGGACCCTCTAGCTCTAGCCTCAGATGTCTTAATAATCCTCTGGTCTCAGTTCAATCAAATTTACTTCTTCCTTCGAATGGACTCCTACTTTGTCTGCTCAAGAAAAATGAAGCAAGAGAAAAACAATGATTCTACTTGCACAAAACTGGCTCAGAATAACCTGATACATAGACATACTCAAACTTCTATCAGACAACCCCTGGACTCTTCCTAACAGGCCAGATCTGCTATCTCAAGGCCCATTTTTTTTACATCCTGCTTCTCAGTCTCTGGCTTCAAGGGCATGGCTGTTGAAACCCACGTATTAAAGGATGGAGGGGGTTTTGAGTCTGTAACTCCTACCATGTTGAAAGCAAGAAAAGGCTCTTCCAGGAAGATATACTAGAACACCTAGAAATCCTTTTTTGCTATGTTGGGCGAACAGGCACTCATGTGGTTAACACTTTAATTGCAATGACCACCATTACAGGATGGATTTTGGGGAGGGGGGGGGGTTGTTTCACTTAATGCCATGACCATCAATGCAGAGTGGCAGGGGATTAACATATCCCCAAGACCCACCAGTACAGGGGAGATGGGAGGGTTAACTTGCCATGAGCCCCCATTGCAGGGGAGAATGGGGGATTAACGTTCGCTGCCACTGACTATCAATGCAGGCTGGATTGGGTTAAATTTCACTGCCACTGCCCACCAGTGCTTGAATAGGATGAGGTAAATTTCATTGCCACTGACCAACATGCGTTAATAGCGCTGGGGGTAATATTGCGGCAACTGACATAAACTCCTTCTTCAGTGGGATACACTGCAAAGAAAATCAACAGGATTGCAAATTGTGGTCGTTGAGATGCAAAAATGCTGCTTTTGGCACTTTAGAAGTGTCGGGTGCACTTGAGGCCCTCTATCATTTTACAATTGACCACCAGTGGTCTAAGTGATCAGTGGGGAAGGGGGAAAGGGGGAATGCTTCTTATTGCAGCAGACTTGCAACATAATGAACAGTACCACTGAGACAGTTGAATCTTTGAAAGATGCACTGTAAGGGAAACTCAAGGACCACTATAGCAAACCATGCTCTTTTTGGCAATATCAAGAAACCTAAGGTATAATGGAGGATTGAGTTGATTTATTTATTGTTTCGAAAATAGAGAAAAACATTTTAGATGGTGTTATTGCTTTACAGCCCACCTGAATAAGAAAGTGTTGCTGCTTTTCAGCACTCGGAAACTTGTAACATAGTTTGCAAACTAAGTAGATGTATAAACCGCACTAATTCTAAAAAATTAAAAATGATCAAAATGTAATGAATAGTAGAATAAGCAGCAACTTCGTGTGACAACACCCCAAAACCAAATAATATAAACATGTCGCGCTATGTGATAAAAAATATATATAAATAAAATATATAAAAAATTGACTTAATATGAAAAAATGTCCAATAGGTGAATAGAAGTTCTTAAATTCCAACAAGTGAGATGTAAATCAATCAAGTTGTTAGGCAGGGGAATCCCCAACTGATGGATGTTCTGCTTACCAGAAATAGGTGGATAATGTGCATAAATAATGGTCACTCTCCGCCAAGCGTGGTGAACCCGTGAATGATCCAAATACCAGGAAGAAGTCTTGTATAAGCCACTTGATATGATGTGATGTCAAAATCACTCAAATGAAGATGTGATTAGCATGAAACGATAAAAATAAATGCCATAGCATAAAACCCAAAAAATGTAAAATTTAAAAAATGCACTCCCAAAAAATACAAAAGGAACACCTTCACAAACCATGTGAAAAGGTAAAATATCACCACTGTGCTTGTGTCACAACCTGTGTAAATACTTCTTACCAGAAAAAGAGGGAGGAATGTGCGCTGTAATCATCCAGCATGAGAACGAAAGGTGTGCAGCAAGGAACCAGATGCTCTCCACCCAGTGAGGAATAAGAAGAGGGAAACTCACCCCTAAAATGAGCCACCACCAATATAGAAGCTCATTACCAGATGACAGTAAGGAATCAGCCTGTAGTTCAAACGGTAATCTGATGATAGATGTATCCAGGGGAAACCTGACAGCCTCAAGATATCCCACAGCAAATGGCAATACACATAAGGACCAGTGGACCCCGCAATCCTAGAATGTAAAAGGGAAACGCCATAGCATAAAACCAAAGCAACTTTATTGTATAAAACGAAAATGCACTCACATGAATAGATAGAGTAAACGCCTCGGATAGACAAGGAGCTGAAGCCGCGGGCTGGTCGCAGAGGGTTACTGTCATCTGGTAAGGAGCTTCTATATTGGTGGTGGCTCATCTGTCAGGATTATTGCGGAATTAAAGTAAAAGAAAATGGAAATATATAAAAGCCATGTAGACTATAGAGATTGTGAACAGCATAGCTTCCATCTTGTCATCAAAGTTCATATATGTTCTTTTACAAGATGTCTCTTACAGAGGGTCTATGGTTTTAACAGAAAATTCTGTTTCTCTTACGTCCTCCGACAGTCGCCGCCTCCTCTAAGTCATCACTATTGGGTACTGACTTCCGCTCCGCAGGAGTAGCTAGTTAGAGCTAGTTGGCTAGCTAGAGGGGCTACTAGCTAGCTGACTTAGAGGAGGCAGAGACTGTCGGAGGACTCGGAGAAAGGAATTTTACAGGTAAGATTTTACAAAAATTCCATTACCTATGTAGTCATAAATAAGTGGTACATGGACATCTCATCAGATAAGAGTCAATTAGCGAGACACCATACTAGTCACTGATGTCCAGACATTAGTCTATCTGTATTTAACAATGGACAATAGTGTATTCATTAGGTTCATTTAAACTATAAGTTCTAAAGATATATTATATCGTGTGTAAGAAAATGAGTAATAATTGTATGTATATGTATACATATATATTTAGGAATGTTATATCACATTTTGGTTTTATATTCTTACAGTAATAATCTTACTTGGGGCTAAATACTAATTACCTAATTTTAGAGAAGTTTGTGTAAGTTTTTATGGCCATATAGATCTCACAAGCCAGACGCAATGTCTGAAGTGTTTGACAGAATTCAAATAATGGCTTTTCACTAGCCAAGAGGTCAAAGGTTATCTTTAATAGTGGTCTTATTGTATGTTCTAAATAATGAATTTAATAAGCAATACAATGCTGCCCCCTTTGGAGATGCTACTAAATGCAGTCTTGGGGTAACTCAGTATTTTTCAATATAAATATATATATTGTATTAAATATAATCTTTATAAATGGCTTACCAGATCCAATAATTGCCAGGGTACATGATGGAGATATTGGGTACATGATGGAGATATAGATGGACATTTATGTATGTACTGAGAGTATGGACAAAGTTTTATGTTGTGTTTTATGATTACTCTTAAATATAAAGAAATTATCATTTAATTTTATTATCCAAAGTACTGGATTAAAATGGAGGCGTGACTATGACCTCACCAGTTAATGGGTAGAAAATCCCAACCAATGGGGATAATGTTCCTCCCTCTGGATTTAACTTATGGTAATTTTAATAGTCCTTTGTTCAATACCATATAAAAAGGAGAACCCAGATGTAATAGGACACATTACATACTGACAACACCCATTACACCTACAACATACACACTACTACATCCATCTATATACTCATCCAGACATACTCCATCTTACTCCATCATTTATCTGAAACTTTGAGGGACGCCAAACGAAACTCCTCCCTAACTGGCCACCATTTTTAAGAAGGCATCCATCTTAAGGACTCTGGTAACGACCATTTGAAGCTAGCAGCCATCTTAAGTGTGGTAAAGATACCTTGCTGTTTATTTGATATTATTTACGATTGTTTATTTCCTTCCTTATATGTTTTATATTGCATATTTAAGGGTAATAAGATTACAATCCCAGCCGTATAAACCATAGTAGATTTTTCTCTAAAAAGCTAATTTTTGTTTTTTATACATTTTTATTATCAGATTTAGTGCATTATTTGCAATTTAGTCTTCCGTTTTGCATAGCTTATTCTCGCTCCATCTGCAGTGGAGTGACTGTCGGCTGCACCATTTGCAGACAATTGTGGTCTGATTATTTAGAACACTTACCTATGGTTTATGCTATACCTGGAGAAAAGGTAATCTTGTTTTCATTTTGTTTTATTTTTTCTTTCATTATTGAGCTACAGATCACATTGCATTTATCGTTTTAAGTTTGTATTTTATGTAGAGTCATCTTTTTGTGTCATTTCCAGTTTGATCGCATATTGTGAATACACGTCTTGTGAATAAATATTCTTATATATATTCCTTACTGTAGATTGTTTTCACTAAGCTTGGTATATGCCTTTAAAAAGAAATTAATCAATTAAAAAGAATTTGTTACATATTAATTTGTGGAAATAAGTTGAGATTCTCCTACCTCACAGATCTTTGCTTATTGACATAAATAGACACTGTTATATTCAGAGCAGTATAAATATTCTGACACATCTTAGGGGTGAGTTTCCCTCTCCTTATTCCTCACTGGGTGGAAAGTATCTGGTTCCTTGCTGCACACCTTTCTCTCTCATGCTGGATGATTACAGCGCACATTCTTACCTCTTTTTTGGTAAGAAGTATTTACTCAGGTTGTGACACAAGCACAGTGGTGATTTTTTACCTTTTCACATTGTTTGTGAAGGTGTTCCTTTATGTATTTTTTGTGAGACATTTTTTTATTTTTTATTTTATTTTACATTTTTGGGGTTTTATGCTAATCGCAATATATGATGATCACACCTTCATTTGAGTGATTTTGATGTCATCACATCATATCAAGTGGTTTATACAAGACTTCTTCCTGGTATTTGGATCATTCACGGGTTCACTACACTCGGCGGAGAGTGACCATTATCAACCTATTTCTGGTAAGCAGAATTGTGGATTCCCCTGCCTAACAACTTGATTGATTCACATCTCACTCATTGGAATTTAAGAACTTCTATTCACCTATTGGACATTTTTTCATATTAAGTTACTTTTTATATATTTCATTTATATATGTTTTTTATCACATAGCACGAATTGTTTATATTATATAGTTTGCAAACTACCTAGAATGTGATTAGTAGATTCCAGGTCTTGGAGAAGAATGGTGGTATATTTGTGTTTCTATTTATATTCCTTTTGTGACTGCTTCATCCTGTGGCAAGGAACACAAGCTGAGAAGGTCTTTACTCCCCAGTGGGGTTGTCCTTTGTTAAAAACAAGTTGGAGGCTTATATACCTACCACTGTTCCTTCTAATAGTAATGCACAAACTGACATCCTTGATGTAAAATGCTCATAGGCTGCCAAAAACGTGCACCTGATTTTATTATCTTGTGCATTTTTTATTTTCTTTCCTGTAAAGCATTTCTTAAAATATTGAATGAATACAAAGTACAAGATGATCTTAGTGTAACAATCAATCAACCATTTTAAAATTAGCTATCCCCTTTGGAACAGGAGCATGGATATTAAAATCTGGGACACAAGAGCACTGATAATAATAAAAAAAAAAAAGTACAGGCCAGATTTTTTATTTATACATATTTATATATCATTTTTCATAATTAAATTTGTTTTAGCATGTCCATCTTTTTTTGGTAATGTGGTTCAGAAAATTTATTTTTTGTTTGTTTGCATCACACATGACAGGAAATTATTTTAGCCCCTCAATTTTATTCACATTAAATTTTAGTTGTTAGTTTCATACAATCGATTTGGAAGAGGACCTGCTGCTCATTCATATGATGAATTTTCGTTTCCCCCGAATACAAAAAGCCTTCTGTATGAAAATGTCAGTACTAAGAAACTTGCCCATTAGTAAGATTACAGGAACAGTCTTAATCAGGGCTAGGTTCCCATTGAAATTTTTTTTTTCTGATAACAGGTTTATACTTGGCTCTTTGCAGTGAAATTTAACAGAACTGCCCTGGACCTCTTCTCAGGTCCCCCACTGGCGCTCCTGGCTCCTCCTCTTTTTTGTGTGCACCCTTAGCAAGCCACTTTTTGACCGATACCTGCTCCCACTTCTAGTTAGATGCACAGTGCTGATCTTAGCAGAAAGTTCGGCCCCTCCTCCAGTTGTCTTCTGGAAAACATGACAGGTCCCAGAAGACTACAGGACCATTCACAAAACGCTGCGTGGCTCGTGCATGTGCAGTTTGAAACCTGGCTGTGAAGCCACAAGGCTTCACTGCATGTTTCTCTTACTTGGGATGCCTGCACTTGAAGCCGATTTGAAGAATCTGCTTTGGTGAGGATGAATCGCTGGATCCCTGGGCAGGTATGTGCCTTTATATTAAGGCAGTCTGATTATGTCAGTATTTTTGAATGTCAAAGCGGTACATTGTTTTGCATGGAAATTTGTTGTTTTATATTGTAGGCCTGTAATTCTTAGGAATAACTCACTTAAATTTGTCCAAGCAAGAGTCTAGTCGACATCCCGGGTATGATGGTTTGAAACGCAAAATCATAAATTATAATATAATTAATTCAATAGTGTAATCAAACCTAAAACACTGAAATTTGTGCAAACAAGGGTGCAGTATTACTAGTCACTGTAATACTAGACACTGCATATTGGTTTAGTAAACATCCCGGGTATGAACATTTTTTAAACATGAGTGCACAAAGTCTGACGTCACAATCAGGAAAATGGAACCTGGTTTCCTTTCTGGTTTTTCTTTCCACTGTCTTCTCGCTTTGAGCAACAAACCATGCACAGCCTTGTAGGTGCTGACTTTTTCTCGGTTTGTGGAAAATAGTCCATGAAGTGATGACCAGTCAGGCGTTCTGGGTTGCAGACGCCAACAGCTGAACATCAGCTCTATTCACAGCCATTGATGGTGGTTCAAGATATGTTCAGCAACTTTCCATATGAAATCAGAATGAATCACAGGCTTGTCACACTTTTTTTGAGCAGAATGTAGGCATTCCACAAGCATTGCTCAAGAAGATGTCTGAAAATCTTCTTGTAGTACTGTAATACTTTTGCTGTTCCTCATTGCTGTGTAGAATGTCCGTGCTTGGTCGGCTCTGTTGACACCTCCCATGGTGTTGTTGTAGTCTATCACTACTTGTGGCTTCATGATTTCTTTCCCACCTTTCGTGCGTACCAGAACAGTGGAGAGGTATTATCAACTGTACTCATTAGGCACACATCTTTCCTGTCACGCCATTGCAGTGCCATCATTTTGCCTTTCTGCCAGGCAACCATTTCTCCAATCTTCAGCTTCTTTTTGCCAAACATTGGCAGCATGTTGCGCCGGTTAGCCCTAACGTTTCTATAGGCATCTGTGTTTTTTTTTTTTTTTTTATTTGCAGAAGAAACTCCTAAAGTTCAGGAGACTTAAAAAAGTTGACGGTTGTTACACAATAGCCCTGATTTGGCAATGGCTCAATAAGTGATAGAACCAAAGATGTTGCCATTCCATAGTTGCTGTATTTTGGATTGAATTTTTTTCCTTTTCCAGTGTATGACTGAATCCCAAATGTAGCCAGTTGACGATTCGCATAGCATGTAGGATTTTACGCCAAATTGTGCTCTTTGGTGCAATGTTTTGTGCCCAGCTGAGTCTTCCCTTGTAGGCCATTAGACTTTCACCTATGCTGATATCGTTCTGGCACATCGCTCCATTGGAAATTTTTTAGAATCATTTGATACTTCCAAAATCTTCTTTAGTTTTTGTGCCAGATGAGTAGTTTCATCAATTTTTTGTTTTTGAAGTGTAAATATTTAATCAGGCAAAATCTGTACTCTGACATGACCGTGCCAAAGAATGGAGTGGCAAGTAATGTATTCGTTGTCCAATACCACTTCTCCAGGGGTTTACCAACCACTTCCTGAAGTATTAGACCCAGAACGTTCAAAATGCCATCTTTGGTCACTGGTTCCCACTTTCTGCTTCTTGGAAACTTCCGATGAAGAGTAACTAATTGTTGCTCTTTTTTCAATAACCTCATCTGTCAGAAACAATTGTAAGTATGCCAAGGTGCTGTAGTGTTCAACGTCTTTCATACCAGATGCTCCAGTAAATGGGAATCTTGGGGGCGCTGCCTTATCCATACCACAGTCAATAGAGCACCAAGTTCGCACATCACTGAGCTCAGTCGCAGAATCGTCACAGCCGTCGCTTTCAGTGTCTGATGACGAATTTCCCCACAAATCACTATCACTCAATTCTGCAAGGAATTCTAATTCACTTTCGCTGTTTTCTAGCTTGTCTAAAATTGCTTTTGACCTAAAGGAACGCTTTTTGGATTCCATGGACGTTCTCAACTTTCTAGGCAGAAAGAACAGTAAAAGTGCAGGCAGGGCACTGGACAAACCATTAGAGACAAAACTGAGGTGAAATGGTTTGATACAATAATGTAATCCTAACCGATTACAATGCATCATGTCATTTTTGGTTTACTTTTTTATTTTCTGGCCCAGTTCCGCCCTTCTGCACCACCAGCACTTGCAGGGAGGGGAACACGGAAGATGGATGCCGGCATCAGCCGGAGGACACAGCGGGAGGACATCAGGGGATTGTAGGGACAAGGTAAATGTCACTACAGGGATACTACAGTTTAATCCTGAGTGTGGCTCAGGGTTTCCTCTTTCGGTACTGAAAATTAACCCCGAGCCACACTTGGGATTACTGCCAGGCAGGTTAAAAGTCAGCAGCAACAGTATTTGTAGCTGCGGACTTTTTATTTTTTGGGGCAGCCTGGCACTCCGCTTTAATGCAAGGAATGCTTTAAAGTGGTTGTAAACCCTTACATATACCCAGGAAAGTGACTGGCCTCAGCATACGCTGTACCTGTTTTTCTGCACTCTGCTCTGCGTCCATTCAAAGTCCAGAATTTTTAAAGCTTGTCTGAGCTGTCTGAAAACAGGGGACGGAGAATTGAAGTTACCCTAAGTTCAGCGAGAAGACCTCTGAGAGCTGATTGGAGGGAAGGCACGCGCCCTCTTTTTTTACATTGCACACAAGAACAGAGCTGAGGCTGTTGATTTCATCTGGAGATCCCTCCCCTGTCACCTTTTTTCTCTTGGTGTCAGGAAATATTTTCAGAAGTGATTCATGCTGATAGCAGAGGACCGAAGCAGCAGACCAATTTGAGACAGTGGTCTAGAGACAAGTAAACACTATAGATGGATATGTTCATATTTTATGCCTGAGGTTTACAATCACTTTAAGGTAAAAAAAAAAAAATGTTGCTTTCACTTAGTCGATAGTGGTAATACCTTGTGTGGTGCAATGGCTGTTTACATACACAAGTAGGGACCTATGCACGTGTGTGCCTTTGCATGTGTTTGTGGGGGTAAGGTGCTTTTACATTTATTAACACTTTTTGCTATATGATAGCATGGGCAGGTCACAGCTACTCTTTATGGAGACATCCGGGGTCTGTTAGACCCTCAATGTCTAAACAGGAAATTATAAATATGGAAAAAACACTGCTCTATCTGTAGGCCAGCCCTACAATTGATATATATTATTGTCCATAAATCGCATAAGGAAAAAGTGCAGCGCTCAATCAATATGCAGTCAAAGAATTCTGCATATAACTGAAAATTATAAAAAAAGAAATACATTCATATCACAAAAGTGAGTCCATAGTTAATAAAATGATGTTAAAAAATACTGGAAAGCCAAAAGGGAAGCTGAAGTGTTCAAACATCCAAAGTTGTCAGTAAGAAAGAACCCAGCACCAACATAGAAGGCATATGCACTCACCAGAAAGTATGGAACCAGGTACCTTTATAGTAAATGGGTCAATCAGACAAAGTAACCCTCATAGAAGAAGGTAGTCCACTCGTGAGGGATGGTCAATCAAAGTATATCCATATATTCCTGGATTATGATGGTTTTGTCTCCTGTCAGCTCTGCAACAGAGTTGGAGTTGGGAGTGTTTGCTCTCCAGCAGAGTTTGAGGTGGGTGTACTTACTGGCTCTCCAGCAGAGTTTGAGGTGGGTGTACTTACTGGCTCTCCAACAGAGTTTGAGGTGGGTGTACTTACTGGCTCTCCAACAGAGTTTGAGGTGGGTGCACTTACTGGCTCTCCAACAGAGTTTTAGGTGGGTGTACTTACTGGCTGTCCAACAGAGTTTTTAGGTGGGTGTTTTCACTGGATCTCAGAGTTTGAGGTGGGTATACTCATTGGCTCTCCAACCGAGTTTGAGGTGGGTGTACCCATTGGCTCTGACCCTCAATGTCTCCCTGCCTTCTGCTTCAGCTAATCAAGCAAAAGATTTTACTTGATTAGCCACTTGGCTAAAATAGCCAGGGAATGACGGCTCTGAAACCAGATGTGACAAAATCCTCATAGCTTCTGGGCTCATTAGTCTTAGCGAAGAAACATCCATTCCCTGATCTCCACTGAATCAATTTTGCCAGTTTACCATGTTCCCAGGCTCCCTGGAGGAATGGGGGGGAGGCCCAGCAACCACTGTGGCAGCAGGAATTGAAGGGGGGGGGGGCTGCATTGGCCTGCCCTTCTCGCTACCGTAACAAATTGCTTTTACTGAACAATCTCAGGCATGAGCTTGTTTTACGGATCCAAGCCAAATCCAGATAGTGGGTCAGAGGTCCTGCAGCCTTATAGGACAGTCAAGAGTAAAATGAAAACTCCTCCTACATGATATACCCAGACACTGATAGAAGCCAAAAGACTGCTTATAAATATTGCTGATGAGAAAAGGTATTTAGCAGTTTATATTAAATAGTTGCATTTTCTTGTTCTCTGTAGTACTGAAAGTGGACCCGTTAATGCTGATATTTGGCTGGATCAACATGTAACACAACTGAACAGAACAATAGGAATGCAGGGGATACATGGTTTCCTCTTAACACTACGGGTAAACAGATAAAGTTGGAAGGGGCGTGAGGTGAGGGAAGGCTTGTGGGGATAGGGGAAGGGAGGGATTGCACAGAGAAAAAGGGGGGGGGGGTGGAGGACAGGATAGGTTGGGTGCTAGGTCCAAAAGGGTCCTGAAAACGTAAACCTGTTCCAACAATGGATCTAGTATTCGTGTTTATTTTGAGCTGCTAAAGATACTAAATTTTCCCTAGTGTTCATGTCTTCCACTCTGATGAGCCATAGTGAAATTGAGGCAGTGTGTGGGTCTTTCCATCTCATTGCAGTGCAGGATTTGGCAGCGTTGAAGAGGTGGAGTAGAATCATTTTTTTTTTTTTTTCTGTTTTATATCAGAGACATGTAGAAGGAAAAAGGCTGGGTACTCTGGAAGTGTGAAATCCATTAATTTATTGTGAGATTCTACGTACCTCTCTCCAGAAATTATTCAATTTGGGGGCAGGACCAAAAAATATGCAGTCAAGTCCCTCATCCCACCTGGCATCGCCAGCAGGGGTCCCTCACCTCTGAAGTATTTATGAAGTATCGTTGGCGAGCGGTACCACCCTGTGAAAATTTTAATTTTACTCTCCTGAACCTGCGTGCATATGGATGATTTTAACGCAAAGTGGATGATACACCTTTTTACTACCTGCGCACAATAGTCTCTTACTACCTGCACACAATTGCTGATTTTTATGCTGGCTCAATACATTCTGCAGTATAGGATTCTTTGTGGTTATATTTTCCATATGTGGCCACTTGTAATTACCCCCCCCCCCCCCTTCAGACAGTATTATTTTGCAAGGATTCTCATATTGAACGTTTTAGGATATTGAGTGGGTCTCTTGCTGGTGCCTTGTTGTACATAAGTCTGTTGGTATTAAAAGAAAGATGTCGCGCTAATCCAAGTATAAGCAAACCAATCGATCAGTGTAAAAGTCCACATAAAGGGTAATAGCCACACCAGTCCAACAAAGGTGCAGGGAGAGAGAGAGGATCCGCCACCAAGTAGAGCCACAAAATACTCTTACCGTCCACTCAGACCCAAAAGGGTCATGCAGCGCCAGCAATACAGGTGTATGGAATGCAGATGAATTCACTCTTCCCCTCTCAACTTCCTGGTATGAAGGTCTGGGTTAAGCCTAGATAGCTTTGCCACTCACAGGGAAAACAAAAAGGCTCCTCATAGTGTAGCAAGTCCTAAATTATGTTTATTAGGCAAATAAAATAAGCAGCTTACATTCAAGAAGCCAGATATCGGCGTTCAGGGGTTTCCCTTTGAAAGCTCAAGAGATCCTGCTCCAAAAAATGGGCAACCGCTTCCCTACCATGTTGATGTGAAATTATGGTGTATAGTGATGAAACGTCAGCGGTTGCCAGGATATAGCTATCCTTCCAGTCTATTTTGGCAAGTTCATTAATGACCTGCATGGAGTCTCTTAGAAATGAGGGTGTTTTCAACACCAAAGGCTGCAAGAAACTATCAATGTACTTACCCACTCGGGACGTGACAGAGTCAATGCCACTAATAATGGGTCTCCTGGGTGGGAGCATTTGATTTTTATTAACAGAGATAATATATCTCTCTTACGTCCTCCGACAGTCGCTGCCACCTCTAAGTCATCACTATTGGGTATTGACTTCCGCTCCGCAGGAGTAGCTAGGCATAAGACTTAGTCAAAAGAACAAAAGCATTTGCATAGACACACCCATGGGGGCTGTCCCACTGGTCAATACCCCCCTGCAGTGATCACTCCCAACTCAAGTTTGTTTCTGCCTAGCGTCAGGAGTAGTTAGGCTTTCCCTGTGCTAGGGCTACAGTCTCAGCCTTTCTAATCTTCCCCTGTGTCACTTCGGTGTTTTTCTGGGTGGCAGACGATGTGTGTGGCGGCCGCAGCGGGGTAAAACCGCGCGGTCCGCCATTTTTAATATGGGCAAGCATGTCTGGCTTCACTGTGGGCTACATTAAATGCTGTTTTAGCGCCATCCGGCGCCATCTTGCGTGTGGCAGACCGATCGTTCCGAGCACATGTTTGGCGGCCATTTTCCCGAAGCCTCCCATTCAGTTCTATAGGCAGCCATTTTCCCTTGGTTATTGCAGCTTATAGTTCAGCCTCTTATGACCTCACTTCCTTTTCCTCTGAAGCAGCGATCGATGTGGTAGCACTCTGTGGGGCTCTGCAGACTCTCTTCCATAATTTTTTGTGTCATTCCTGGCTCAGTTCTTCTCCTTTTGGGGGTCTTTAGTCACTGTACATATAGCGGTGGGCTGCGCACTCCGCAGCGGTATTAAAGGGCCAGTACCTTTTTATTGCACTGTTGTTTTCTAACTTGGGCAATAGAATCTCAGGACAGCAAATTTCCTCCAGCTCTGATGGGGGACCCCAGACCTGCTGGGGACCCTGTTATACCTGATTTGGCCGCCGTAGTGGCGTCTTTAGTGTCAAAAATGGAGGTACTGATGTCTGAACGTGCTGCTAGGAAAAGACCCAGATTATCTCCTCTGATTCAGATGGTGATGTGGCTGCTGCGGCGGGCGTGCCCTTTTCAGGGTCTCGCTCATTCTTTGACCCTCTGGGGTCCAGTTGCAGTATAGGAGTTTTTAATGTCTATTAGGTTGAGTGGTATAATCACTATCTCAACTTTTTTAGAGTAACTAATAATTTATTTGTAAATTTATGATATATCCAGCTTTTTTAGTTTTGTTTTATATTTATTTATATAATGATTTTGAGATGTTCTAAGAATCATTAGATGTGTCATTCTGGTTTCCCGCCACTAGGTTGAGCCGCTTCCTGGTCTGTGCTGGGCTATACTATAATGAATTGATATATATTATCCTTTATGGGGCCCATCACACAGTTTTAATTACATATTTGAATATATGTTGTTTGAAGGTCTGCTTTGGAACAGCTACCTCTTGTATATATTTAGCTAGTTTCCGGCAGCTGGAACGCTTGTGGTAAGCGCCGGCTTCCGGGTATTGTCAGATCGCTCCGCCTCCCTCGGATATGACGATATGATATGATATTGGCTGGCGCATTCGCAGATGAGGGACGCGGTGGCCATCTTGTTGGTGGGGAAACCAACGACTGTCCATGATTACCGCTGAACACTAATATCTGGCATCTTGAATGTAAGCTGCTTCTTTTATTTGCCTAATAAACATCATTTAAGACTTGCTACACTATGAGGAGCCTTTTTGTTTTCCCTTTGAGTGGCGAGGCTATCTAGGCTTAACCCAGACCTTCATACCAGGAAGTTGAGAGGGGAAGAGTGACTTCATCTGCATTCCATACACCTGTATTGCATGACCCTTTTGGGTCTGAGCTGACGGTAAGAGTATTTTGTGGCTCTACTTGGTGGCGGATCCTCTCTCTCTCCCTGCACCTTTAGTTGGACTGGTGTGGCTATTACCATTTATGTGGACTTTTACACTGATTGGTTTACTTATACTTGGATTAGCGCGAAATCTTTCTTTTAATATTACTTGGAAGATATTGTATTCGTATCTTTTTGTGTCAGCTGCTATTCATGTTATATATGTTTTTTATATTGTTTTTATCAATATTAGAGCAGCAATTTTACCCAATATAAGTCTTTTAGTGTCTGAGCTGTGCAGACACTTTCCTATTTTTGATTATATAAGTGAATACTGCTTCATGTTTGGTAACATGCAGCTTGATAAATAGCTAATTTTACATACTATAATTAGTTTAGACTGAAGTTTGAGGCAACTGAGTGCTCCACCTTGTGTTAGATGTTGGCAGTTTCACGGTTTCAAATCAGAAAATTATGAATCTGTTCCAGAATGATAAAATTCTTTCCTTTTTTGATTTTTCTTTTAAACACCGGTTAATATTTTTTTTCATGTGTTTTTACTGGGGAGTTTTCCCTTCACTTCCTGTTTCAGAGATGCAATATAAACTCTTTCAAAAGTGGGGAGAAATCTCGTGATATCACCACCATGACAGGTTTTCCTTGTGAAAATTTTTCACATTTACCTCTTGTTGAATTGCCAATTGTAAAAGTGTGAATTTCCCATCACAACTTGTTCCAGTGACAGTGGTTACCATTACCGATAGAGAAGGAGAATCATCCCCACAGGGGCACAGACAGCAATAAAAACCTAGCTGGGTTTCTAAACTTTACCAGCAATATCTAAAATTTAAGAATTAAAAAAAAAAAACTGGTTAGATATACTCATTGAAATGTTTGCTTATAGGAATGCTGACATTTCTTTTTTTTAATATACATAAGTATGTGTAATCAAACCTTTTTTGTTCTGCTTTACCAGATTTGTGACTTTGGATTGGCAAGGGTGGAAGAACTTGACGAATCTCGTCATATGACTCAGGAAGTTGTCACTCAGTATTATCGTGCTCCTGAAATCCTAATGGGGAGCCGTCATT